>NW_017307802.1:205165-238464 GCF_000935625.1 Nanorana parkeri
ATATATATAAAAAAATATATATATATACATACATACATACATACATACATACATACATACATACATACATACATACATACATACATACAGTATGTGTGTCAAGTATGCAGGGTAATACTAGCTACTTTGCTAAAAAAAATTGCTTGCGGAGTTCAATAGCTAAAGTTCAAATTTATACATACAATTAAATGGCTGAGAATGGCCTTCTTCCTGTTTTTTCAGCACCTCTATCGCAACACTTCAGTTCATGCCTGTGCCCCTAAAATGTTTCAGCAGTTACCAACAGTACTGATGATTGAACTCTCTTTTGACAGAGCAGAGGGATCAGAATGGCAAAGAAGCAGTACTAAGTAGGTTTTGGTACCGGAGGGTACCCAGCACAGGGTGGGGGTTGGTTTTCATTTTTGTATGAACAAGAATACATGCAAATCCTGTGATTTCTAATCTTTTAAAATGTCTGACCTGTAACAAGAATGCAGAGGATTTGCTGAAAGCATCTTTTCTATAAAGAAACTAAAGGCCCATTCACACCAAGGAATAAGAGAATGCATAATGCAGTTTGATGAAAATAATTTAAATTTAACGCAGTGCAAGGCATCTTTTGTTTGCATTCTATATGCATTTTCCATCTTTTTTTTTTTTAATGTCCTGCCCTGTATTCATTGGTATGTTACTGACTTATTCCTTCCTGACAACCCCTCCTGAACAAGAGCAGTTTAAATGTCCTGCATCTAAATATTGCTCTATTGGCCTTTTAGTATTCACTAAATTGGCTGGCAGATTGCACAAATACATGGCGAATTAGGGTTAATATGGATAAATGTTATGTACTTAGGGATTAAAAACATACATGAAATTTATAGACTAGAGGGAATAAAATTGGGTGATTAAATGATGGAGAAGGTATCTGCGTATCCTGGTAGATCAGACTTAATAACAGCATGCAACGCCAATCTGCAGTTTCTAGAGTGTGCAAAATACTTTATTGTATTAAAAAAATCCATAGATCCCCCACCCTCTGCCCCACATCACCTATCATGTATGTGTCCAAATGGGAACAGGATCTGGGTGTCTCTCTGGGAGAAAAAGTGTGGGCTCAGATATGGTTCTCCTCAACTAAATCATGCTCCCGGAGTGTGGGTGCGCTGGAGATCAATTATAAAGTGTTAATTATATATGGTCCCCATGTGTATATCTGCTTATACCCCAAATTACTCTCCATATTGCTTTAGGAGATGTGGTGACTTGGCTTCACAAGTGCACATCTGGTGGTTCTGCCCTATAGGTTCTCGTTTTGGGGATCGTATTTTTCGCATCCTCTTATCTTCTAGCAAGCAAACTGATAGCCAAAGATCCAGCTTTAGCTCTTTTTAATCAGCAATCTGACACCCTCACCAATAAAATATTTAAACTTCTTTTGCAGGTACTCACAGTTGCGAAACTGTGAGTACCTGCAATTGCTAAATCCTGGAAATCGCCTTCCTTTAGTGTCCACAATGTGAAGGGGGAAGTCACATGGGTGATGACCAACGAAAATAAGACTGCTAAACTCGCACTATAACCAAATGTGATGCTCTTTAGTTCCCATGGATACAGCACTACCTACCTCCCCGGTTCGATCTTCGCTTGCTCTCTATTTGAGAGTTCCCCTGGACTCCCCCTCTCCTTGGCCACAGCCTGGGACTCCCTCTCTACCCTTACCCCTCTATTTTCTTTTCTCTCCTTCTTCTCTGTCTTTTTTAAACCAGCCAGTGGTACATGTAGCCTATAAGACTGCCAATGGTCATTGTGCATCATACTATCACTCTTCCATTGCTGAAACATCTTACACCATATTACTTTTCACATTGCGTTGGGCACTCATGCTGGATTTTGACCTGGAGCTAGATGGAGGCTCTTGATTTAGGGTTTGCTGAGGTGTAGCTGTATTTTACTCCACTTGTGTATTCTCCTTAGTTTGGAGGCCTGGTTTTAATTACACTATATACTACTGTCTGTAAATTGTGAAATGTTTTGCGCCTTTGTAGTGTTTACTTTTTCTAAAAATTGTTATGCAAAAAAAAAACCCATCGACCAGTTAGAGAGACATTATCTTGCACTATAATAAGCATTATGAAGACCTCATCCTGGATATGCTTTACAGTTTTGGGCACCAGCTTACTCAAAAGATGTTTTGAAACTGGAAGTACAAAGAAGGGCAATTAAATGAATAAAGGACTTCAGCTATTCTGGAGCTTCAGAGACAAGAGGAGAGTTGTGGCTGTTGGGGGAGCAAGAAATAAGTTAAGTATTACATCTGATTCTTCTGCACCTTAACTAAAGGTAAGCATTTAACTTTGCAGAAATGGGGGAGGGGGGTGCACTGGAAGGTTTTTGGGGTTATTTTATATCCTGGAGTTTAGTTCTAAGCTCATAATATAAGGGCACCTCTTGCATACAGAAAGATTTCTTTACATGACCTGGTAGTAGCTGATTCGAGATGTCTGTATGTATTTCAAAATGCATAAAAAATGAACAGCTGGGCAAATTTACAAGAAAAAATATTATAGATTGTGTATAGGGATCGGAAAAGAATTTTAGTCCCTGTTAGAGCAAAATGGACATCTCTTTACAAGTGTTCTTGTAAACTGTTCGGGTGGCCGCAAAGCATCTTGGGGCGGGGGCATGCGCATTTCGGATTGTCGGCCGGGAGACGAGCAGAGACGTAAGGTAAGTCTATGGACGCATGCACCCGCATGCAGACACCGCTGGATCGGAGGGACAGAGCAGTCAGCGCTGGATCGGAGAGCCGCCGCACCGCTGGAGGGACAGATGAAAACATCAGGAAAAAAGAAGATCAGATTAAGAGAGATCATTTAAGGTAAGTGCTGACACTAACATTGGGGGGAGGGGAAAAAATGTATCCTTTAATGTCACTTTAAGGAGGTAGGTTTTAATTATTGGCATCTAATATGGAACAACTAATTCTTAATTTATCCATTTGAAACTTGAAAATGTATATCCGCTTTATCTGTAGGTAATGTTTAAATAAAGATATAATGTTTGCCTGTTAAAAGATTGCAAACCGGTTTTACTAAAATTGACAACTTCTTAAACATTTTCTAACATTTCCTGCCCACTGCCTAATGCTATACAAACATTTCTTTTTCATCACTTCCTATTTTTCACTTGCAACTCTATTTATTTACTTAATAAGTACCTGAACTCTTTTGTCATCCCATTCTGTTCCGTAACCTATGACCAGCAGGTCATCTCCTGTCCTTGTCTTCCATTACTAAGTCTTTGGCTTCCATAGCTCACTGACCTCCCTAGCCACCTATGTAATCTGTTTGTTAAGCTGCATCCTGTCTGCTCACTACTTTATTCCAGACCCAATTTTTGGTGGAACCTACACAGCCAAATATTGCATTTGTGTGCAGCTGCTGTTGTTGTCAGCGTATGTAATAAAAGTGTTTGAGCAGATGTATATCTTGGAAGGCTGGTTAGAAATCATCATGGACGAACATCACATTAAAGCAATGTGAAATACTAGGATAGGCAGCAAAAATATGATTCATTATAAGCAATTTTCATCCAAAATATTGAAAAAGAGACATTATTTTCAAAACAAATTCAATATGTCCTAATTACAAACCTTCAGCCTTTTCTTTTGTTTTCCAGTGTAATCAGCATTTTTTGCTGAATTATGATTATTATTTCATTCTAGACTGGAATCTATACTCCCTTGCAGAAGCCAAATGATAATTGCTAACTTTTATATGGCTATGTAATTATGCAGTAAGAATATTGCTGTAGTTACCATTTAGTATTTCTATTCATGATTTCCCTCTAAAACCCTGAAATACAAAAAAGGAGATGAATGTAAATGTGTTAAATGCAGCATTAAATATGTTAAGTGATTTTTTATTAATGCTCAACTTTGCATGTAGCAGGAATTATTTTAACAGTGCTATGCTGGCTAGTCATGAGCAAAATCATTTCCAAAGCAGACATATTGGTGAATTACAAATGATTTGATTTGTCCTGTCTGCAGAAAACATAGATAACAATTGCATGGCTTCCAGATTTGTGCCATTCTCCATTAATCATATACTCAGGAAAGCAGAAAAATGTACAAATCACTGATTCTCCTGGTTATCACTACTTCTAGTTAAGTAAATCCTAAACCTTATGGGCTCCTTCACACCTCAGCATTTTGGTGCATTGCATAAACGCTAGTTGTGTTGCCAGTTAGAAATTATTGCATTAAAGGAGAACTATGACATGAGTGATTTCCACTCACCTCATAGTTCTAAGCCGACCTGTGACAATGAGACTGTCACAGGTCGGCTCAGTAGATCGGGAGGTGAGGGAACACATACCGGGTTCCCTCACCTCTCGATCCTGTCACGGCTCTCTACCGTGACAGAGGGAGGAGCTGGATTCCCCTCTCCCCGCTCCGATCTGCCAGCGCTGACTGGCGGAACGGACGGGGGAGGGGGCGGGTACAGCTGGCTCTGCCTCTAGATAGGCAGAGCCAGCTGTCACTCACGCAGCTGGGCGGATCCCGTCATCTAAGTCGGGATCCGCTCCAGGTGCAGCGTCTCAGTATACCGCGAGCTGTAGCTCGCGGTATACTGAGCTTAGGGTAACGGGAGGACGCTAGTTGGTGTCCTCCCGTTACCCCAAGGAGAACTATGGGGAAAAACACTGACCCCATAGTTCTCCTTTAAGGCAGCCCATTACTTCTAAATGGGATGCCAACACACCATATACCATAAGAAATGAAAATGGAGCAACATTTGAATGCAACACTCTGTGGCACATGTAATGTAGGTCAGCCTTACTGCATTTTCGCACTGGGGTACCATTCGAGATAAATGGCACTACACAGAGTGTTGTGTATGACCATGCATTGTGATTAAAACATGATGAAACACAGCCCATGGGTGTAAAGCAAATCCAGGAAGGATAGGGTAGGAAGTGTCCTGTACCAGGGTTCCATGGAATCTAGTTGACCTTTTTGTGAGGTAGAAGGGCTGAATTGTGCTATTTCCGCTTTCAAATGCTTACATTGTCTAAGCTCTGGGAAATAGATTGTCAGAGAAAGTTAAATGCAGAGCAGATGTCCCAACTTGAGGAAAAACATTTCAGTTTCTGAAATCTTATCCATTTTGTCATTTTCTGCAATATGTACATGAAAGTTAAAAATATTGCTTGGATTTTGAAATGTACATAGGTAGCAGTATGCTTGGGGAGATATATCACCACCAATGTAATTAAAAAGACTTTTATCATGAGGGAAAAGAAGCACCACTGACCATCAAAGTAAGATAGGTTTTATAAGAGGACATAAGATTACCATTAACATTTTGCTATGGGCTGTATGATTTGTATTTATGCACCTGTATATGGATGGAACTTAAAGCTGAACCATGGACAGACATCTAATAAAATGCAAAAGTACATATAAGAGAGAGAGTTTACCTTCCAAAGTTTTTTTTTAACTTTCACGAGCTGACTATATTTTCTTTTCAGGTTTAATGTATGGTGATGTATTACTGAATTATGGCCACAAGATGGAGCTGAGTATGAGCAAAAACGACTTATTTTCTATGCTGCTCAGCTCCATCTAGTGGCCATAATGCAGTGTTATCAGAATGTATCAGAATACATTCAAGCTAAAAAGAAAATATATTAAGAACATTCATTTTGCAGTTTTTAACACAAACTGAACGTTCACAGAAATACTCAGGGTGAAGGTCCCTGCACATTGAAAAATTTAACTGGACTGATTTTTGGAAATTAGAGCAATAAAAAAAAAAATTAGGAATTTATGGCCATTGCAACTAACCAGATTTAAAGTAGTATTAAACTCTCAAACCCTTTTTCAATAATGAATCCAGATCAAACAAATATATACATTGCCCAGCAAGGTATTTCTTTACGTTTTACCCAAACACTTACAGTCGTCATATTTCCAAACAGCTGGATTCAACTGAACTGTCTGAAGAGTACAAAATCACAAGGAACAAAGCAAACTCCAGCAGCTGTCCAACTACTAGATTCGAGAAGTTTGGTGGAAGATGAGGAGAGCAAAGGAGTGGCTTGCCCTTCTGTGTCTGTGTATTTGTGGAAACGCATACAGTTTACTAGCACACACACGAGGGTATGTGTGCAAGTAGGTAGGCTCTGTAGGACCCTGCAAGGGAAAGAGCCTCCCGGTTCTGTCACAATAGTTGTATAAAATATGACACAATCCATAGTTAATATTCACATTAATGTTAAATGAGAATCACATAGTTTATTTCCTTAAAGGAGAACTATGAGGTGAGTGCTTTTCACTCACCTCATAGTTCTAGCCGACCTGTGACAATGAAACTGTCACAGGTCGGCTCAGTAGATCGGGAAGTGAGCGAACACATACCGGCGTTCGCTCACCTCTCGATCCTGTCACATCTCTCTGCCGTATTCCCCCCTCCCCGCTCTGATCCTCCAGCGCTGACTGGCGGAACGGACGGGGGAGGGGGCGGGTGCAGCTGGCTCTGCCTCTAGATAGGCAGAGGCAACTGTCACTCACGCAGCTGGGCGGATCCAGACATAATTGTCGGGATCCGCTTCAGCTGCGGCGTCTCAGTATACCGCGAGCTGTAGCTCCCGGTATACGTGATACGCAGCAGTATACCGCGACGTATCGCGTATACCGCGACGTATCACGTATACCGCGAGCTGTAGCTCGCGGTATACTGAGCTTAGGGTGACGGGAGGACGCTGGTTTGTGTCCTCCTGTTACCCTAAGGAGAACTATGGGGAAAAGCCCTAACCTCATAGTTCTCCTTTAAGCCATTTGCTCATTGATATTGTATGGCTAATTCATATATTGACATCTTGTGGTCATTCTAGTTATTGCACAAATGTTTTTCTGTGTTCCCTCCCATCTATGATGTAGTTCCCCTTTCTTTATGAGACCAGTTGTTTAGTGTCATGGCTGACGGTAACGGGACCACATGTTAATCTGCATTGCATGCTTGGAAACATTACTAACTCCGACCTTCAAATACCGCCTGTTCATTCATCTGCTCTATCCTGTTGTCTGTTGTAACCCTGCTGCATTCAAATAAAGCACCTTCGTGGATGAAAAGATATTTGGTGAGTTCAGCTATCTGATAAGGATTGTCCACAGTGATTATATCTGCTTATACAGGGCAGACATAGAAGTCGCAGCAAGGGATAAATCGCTAATACAACAATCAGTCAGAATACTCCCTAAAACAGAATTTCAGGGACAGTGCTCAGGGGACTTTTAAACATCAAAGAGCAGCATTCATTGTAAGTGATTTCATCAGCATTTAAAAAGCTTAAAATCCTTTGACTTTAATATCACTTTAAGTCTAATTATTTAATTTGCACTGGAAATATCTAACTAGCTGATATGGGTCACATATTCTATTCTCCATGACTAAAACTAAATGTGATGAAAAGCATAAGGATGCTGATGTTGGCTATTCCAATACAATGCAACATAAAACTAAAGCAGCAGTGGCTTTTCTTTTCAAATCAGCCCAAAATACTCCTAGACGCATGTTTACCTCTTCATATCCTAATGGTTGCAATACTATTGGGCATGCGTTCATAGGCAATCATTGTCTTTGCTATACAGTAAAAAGCACAAGCTCAGTTTTAAATACATTTACAAACTATTACATTTCCTATTTTTTAATGCAAGCAGTGTAATTAGAAACATGTACTTAAAGTTTTTAAGCTCTCAATCTTCAATCTTCAAGACAAAAAGCAAAAAGAAAAAGAAAAATAAGTGAAATGTTCAGTTTTGTGAAGTGTCCAACGAAAAACCAAAAAAGAAAAAGCTGGCAAATCCCTTCTAGGGAATGCACTCACCAGATCCCTGATGGTAGAAAGCCGTTAATCTTATCCGATGGAGGCCGAAGATATGTGTCCTCTTCTCCCGTTTGGTAAAGCTTCAGAATACAGAACCCGCTTGCTTTGCCTGCTTTTTCTTTTTTGGTTTTTCGTTGGACACTTCACAAAACTGAACATTTCACTTATTTTTCTTTTTCTTTTTGCTTTTTGTCTTGAAGATTTGAGAGCTTAAAAACTTGAAGTACATGTCTCTAATAACTTTCAGTTTATAGTTCGACTGAAAACAACACAGACTGTTTCATAATGTGGTATTTTTATTTATAATGTACATATATGACACATGTTTTCTGGATACCTTTATTTATTTTCCTTGGATTAAGGTGTATTTGTGACACATACTCACAACACTTGTTGACACACTTTGGTAACACAATTAATAGGGATGCACAGATACTTTTCGAGTACCAGTGCAGATACTTGGCATTTTCATGAGAACTACCAGAGTTGCAGCGGTTGCAGCTGGGACCTGGCTCTGGCCCTCCACCACTGTCCTGTAATCATTAGTCTGTATTGTTTTAGAAAAACTGTCAGATGATAATAAACAAAAATGTATCAGTACTCACAAGTACCAGTACTCGTACTCGCAAAACTGGTATCTGTGCATCCCTTTATTTATATTTATAAAAACAAAATCGTACATTAAAACAGAGATGTACAAATCCCAGGAGCTCCGTGTGCTCCTTACAAATGACAGCTGCCTCCTAATTTTTTTTTTTTATTCTCTAGTCTAGTCTTGGAGCTCAAAAGTATCGGTACATGTACTCGTACTTGTACCGAGTACTGTACTTGGTATCTGTGCAACCCTAACAATTATTTTATACATATATTTATACAAATGCTTTTTATGATTGCCTGACACGGAGGTGATATCAATCTGATCCTTACCGTTATTGAATTTCCTGAAGGGCATTTAGCGCTGTACATTTTGTTGCATCATTATTCTGGGGGCATTTAGCCTGAGTTCAGCAGCTTTCCTTTACCTTCGGTTTTAGAAAAATTATGCAATTTTAATTTCGGGGTCATATTATTAATTTTAATCTAGTTCTTACATTTTTATACTATTACTATTTCCATTAGCGCAAGTTCGTTTGGTTTACTAAAGCAGTGTAATTACCAGTATTAGACTTCATCACAGCATCTTGCAATCAGCAGACTGGAAAAGGGAGAATCAACACAAGGAGCAAGTCAGTTGTGCTGTAGTGCTGGTGTACTAACAAGAAACATTCTGATAGGAAGAGAGAGCAGAGTGACAGAAAGATGGTTGCATCAATGTTTCTTCTTCACTTTCCAATTACAGGCTACAGGAAAAGACAAGACCAAGCTGACTTAAATAATAAAGAGAAAAATTAGGTATCCTGCTTTCGTAGAGAGGGCTGTCCTATATGATGGGGTTGTGTACAAATCTCAGAATTGGATGGACAGAAACACTTTGACAAGTAAAACAGTTCCCTGTGTTTAACCACTTGCTGACCGCGGTGTTTACACCCCCTTCCTGTCCAGGCCATTTTTCAGTATTCAGCGCTGCGGTACTTTGACTGACATTTATTCTGTCATGCAGCGCTGTACTGAAATAAATTTTATACCATTTTTTGGGGACAGATAGAGCTTTCTTTTGGTGGTATTTAATCACCACTGTGGTTTTTATTTTTTACTATACAATGAAAAAAGTACCGACAATTTTGAAAAAAAAACTGTTTTCCCTACGTTATGTTATAAAACAATTATTATTACCCAAATTTTTGGCAAAATATAAAAGACGGGATGACGTCGGGTAAATAGACACCACAAATGTCAAGCTTTAAAATTGTGTGCGCCCGCGAACTCGCAAAAAACTACCATACACAAAATTGGACATAGTGGACGCTTTAAAAGCTTTTACCGCTCATCAGTTTAGTGTTATCAGTGATTGATGACCCTAGAATTATTGCTCTCACTGAGACGTTCGCGGCGATATGTAACACGTGCGGCGTAATGGATGCAACTCAACGCATGTTTGTATGTGGCGTACGGGGGACCTTTTTTTTAATTACCTTTTTATATGTGACTTTTAATTTTTTTATATATTTTTTTAAACTAATTCTTTTAAACCTTTTTTTTTTTACGTAACTTTATTGCTCTCACATAGAGGACTAACAAGCCCTCTTTGTGATAGCCAATTTTTAGTGACAGGTCCTCTTTATGGAGACATCAGGGGTCTTTAAGACCCCTAATGTCACCTAGGGACCCCCAGAGAAGCTGATGAAGCAAACACCTGCTTCACCAGCTTCTCTCCGGTTTCTGTACCGGAGAGTGACAGAGGAATGCAGAAGTGATGTAATACACATCACTTACTGCATTCAGAAGAGGAGGAGGAGATCAAAAGGAGATCGTGTACTGATCTCCGTTTCATCTCCGGCCGCAGAGCTGCTGTGCTGGTCTGGGCTCACACTGGGATCGCCAGCAGCGGCTGCAACGGAGGGGGGGGCACACACCCGCACGCATATTACAAGCGATCGGACGTCTCTACAGACGTGCAAACGCTTGTATGTAAACATTCCAGGCTGATTTCCTGAGCGGGGCGGGATGGGACTTTTAAAAACACCCACCCCCCATTTTATTCAAGAAGCTGCTGTCTGGCCGTTTAATTGGAACGGCCGGACAGCAGGTGGTTAAACTGTGTATATAGCTGTTTGTCTGGAGTTCAGCTTTCAATAATGATAAATTGATTTCTGTTCCAAAACAAAAGTAATGTAATACCTACAGTTCATATATATGTTTCCAGCATAGTCCACAAAGCCAATACTATGCAATTGCAATATATTGTCACTTGCAATAGCTTGCATGCTTCTCATGCTTTATTGTGCCACGTAAATCACGCTGATAATTAATGGTATGTCACACAACCTCATAAATATGAGAATGGATCTAGCATGTGGTCAGCTCTGAGAAACTGTTAACTGTATGTGAGCAGAGGTAATGCTGTATCTGTTACACCGCTGGAATGTGCTGGCATGTTTCCAATATTACAAGGGGTCTCATAGGCCCCATCATAGGAGGAAATAATTGAAGACACCTGCTGTACATAGCTAAACATTTGGTGGGAATTTTTTTCTTAACAATACCTTCTATTGGCAGGCAGGTTTCCCCAAACTCATTTTGTGACATGAGCTGAATTTAGGTTCCATAGGCACGCAAGTTTGTCTGACAATTTTTGTTTTGTTTTTATTGTAGAAAAGTGTACTGGCTTTTGACTTGATGGACAGCTGCTGTTAAGCTAGCCATACACTGGTTGATTTTTGTACGACAGTTTATTCAAAACAATCTCATCAGAACATTTGATATTGCCATCAGAGACTTCACGTATGTACTTTGAAATTTCGATTGATTTTAACATTCAATGTTGGAAATTAATTTTGTTTCTGCCCTGCTCCTTTGGGTTTTTTTTTGTCGCTGTGGTCAAAAACGATTGTTGACTTGATCCCATTATTTATTACAGAATCAAAAGCACAAAAATTCATCTTTTTAAATAAAATTCTACTGGTGTATGACTAGCTTTAGTGGGGAAATCTGATGACACTACTGTTCTTTCCCTGTAAGCTAAGTGCTGCAACATCTTCTCTCCTTTCCCTAGCACCAAGTCACGAATAGTGATGGGTGAATCTGCTTGGGTTCGATTCACAGATGGGTTGAGTGAATGTGTCATAAAGTTTGCCGTTTGGAAGGTGAACCTTCATTCTCAAGGCTAATAGACAAGGGATTCTCTAACAAAGGGCATGGGTGGTGGGGCACTGCCAGGGGGTGTCACGCCCTTGCCTGCGTTCAATCACGGGACCTTCTGTGTTTGGATCGGTTGCTTTCCTCTGGAGCAACTGGAGTGCTCTTGTTTTGTGTTAGACTTCTTGGCTCCAACTAGTTGCACTGTCTTGATCTCTGGCCCCACCAACTGGTCAGCTGCAGGCAGCTAGCTAACTTACCCTCTATAAATACTGACTTCCTATTCCTGTCTTTGCATGTATATAAGTCTTCCTTTTTGTGTCCTGGGTGTGCTTATGTTCTGTCTGTCCTCATCTGCTTCTGGACTTTCTACCTTGTCTTCTGTTTGTTACTAACCCCGCCTGGATTCTGACTTTGCTTCTTTTGGATTTCCCTTTGGTACGGTTGCACTCTGATGCTGACCCCACTTGGATTCTGACACTGCTTCTGCTATATCTCCTGGTGCTGGGATATTCTGCTTTCTGGTTACATACCTTGGCTTATACCTGACTGTGAGCTATTCTTTTATTTATTGTATTTACTGCCTATCCATATTCCTCTTGGTCTTCTGGACTGTTTGCACATATTTTACTGGGTTCCTGGCTGTGAGGTGTCATACCACCTGATATTGAGATAACAAGACTACTGGTCAAGAAATTGAGGTGGTGGGTGGGTCTTCTCGGCAGGCCTGACGGGGTACATGTTGCAATGCAAAACATTTATTTAATAAATACTGTTCAGTGGAGAAGGCCCCCCCCCCCATGTTATGTGACACAGGAAAAACACCAATTCTTCAAATGAAATGCTTCAGAGATGCCTTTAAGCCATATGTGGTGTTACAGAACAGCACAGTTCTCTCAGTACATTATGCCTTGGCTTACATAATGCAGCAACACCCCATCTGATTAATTTTAACTGGTAAAAAAAAATATTTTTTAGGAAGATTTACACTTTCTAAGCTAAATTCCTCAACTGTGTAACTATTGTAAAATAATGGCAATATAAGTTTTTATAGCGTGTGTGTATTATATAATGTCAACACAGAGTGCACAACATTTCAAAGTTCACTTCAAAACCACAACACCACTTTCCAGGAATATGTTATGAAGAGTAGATAAATATTACAGAGCCATACTTCAGAGATAATAGCCAGACATATAGCACAGTTTCTTTAGAGTACGTAAGCAGCTTAACTTGGCAGCAATGTAAGCGGGAAAGAAAAGGCAGGTTTAAAAAAAAAATGCAGGTTTTATTGTGAAATAAAAATGATAGCGGATTATGTCTTAAGACAAGATGCAGAAATACTGCACAGATGCACCACACCATGTAAACCTTTCTAGTAAGCCACATTTGAAGATAGAGAGAGATATTGGGTCATTTTTATCAATAAATACAAAAATACAGTGGATTATGTCAAAGACAACAGCCAGACATATAGCACAGACATGCTGCACATCATGGAAGCCTTTTTAGTAGGCTCCATTTGAAGAGAAAGAGACAAGGTTACCTTTATCAAGGAACAAACAAATCACAGTGGATTATGTCAGAGACAAGAGCCAGAAATATAGCACAGTCAGTATTGAATCAGTTGGAGTAGGTTACATTTTGAAAGTGACACACAGCATGCAGTTTTTCATCCTACAAAATAAATCAAAGTTTATATTTTTATATTTGTACACATTTCATTGTATATATTTCATATTAAAGAGGAAGAAGTTATTTATTAACTCCATAGAAAGTATCTAAGCACTTTTGGTAGACTTATTTTTGCACAGGAAGGACAACAGTCGGCTTTTATTTAAAAAAAACACAACTTTATAGCAAAATGTTGTACTGACACCCTGCACATTAATTATAACATTTAATTATCCACATTTGGAACAGCAGGCATCTTGTAATCAAAACATCAACATTAGAGTGCATTATCACTAAAAACAGAGCATACAAATATTTTACAGACCGCGTGCACACTATGTAAACACTTTTACCAGGCCACAGTTTATGGTAGAAAGGCCAGGTAGGTTTTTATAGAAATGAGCACTGATGATTTTCATGGCATGATAACATAATTACAACACCTCGTTTTATTAGCAGCTATAGCAATTGGGGGATGGTGGATGTGGTGCTTTGATGCACTGCACAATCTGGTGATTTGGTGCGGTAAACCGGCCAACAATGGTATGCGGTGATGAGCTTCTGACAAAGGGCAGCTTTCCTTATGTTAACACTGCTCACCCGAAAAAAAAGGAATTCAAATTTTATAGAAAAAAAATCCCCCCTCCAAAAATAAAACACAACCTCAAACACCAAACCTAAAACAATATAACCCCAAACCCTTTTTTTTATTTTTATATTGTAACAGAAACGTAAACAAAAGTGAAAAACATTTAAGAAAACCTCCCAATCCCCCCCAAAAAGGGAGGGGGCAGATGATAAAGAGCAACAAAAATGTAGTCCTAAAAAGGACTGTTGGGTTGGTTCACACAATACAATGTATGGTCCACACTGCAATGCAATTCACAGTAATGAAGCACTGAACACTACAGTGAAAGTAGGGAGGGTAAACTCCAGTCTCTCTAGCCAACCACACTGCATTCATCTGTAATATAGCAGTGGCAGTATGCAGCATTGTATATAAGCATGGTTAATCTCTGTAGGTAGTACTCTAGCACCGTACAGTAGAACAACTATCTCTCCCTTACTAGATGTGCAAATATTCATCCACCTGTAGCCCTCATCACCTGGTGGCTTTCTGCTTTCTCCCTGCCACTTAACCCAGTAATCTGCCTGTGCATTCAACTATCCCTGCCTCCTTCTGCCTCCATTCACTCTGCCTGTTTAAAATCAGCTGTACTGGCTGTCACATTTCCAGTTTTGTTCTGCTCCATACTGTAAGTGCAGACGGTGGCCCTGGGAATGCTTCCAGGCTGTATGCTCTGCTGTTGCTGCTGAAAGCAGTATTACTTGCTGTCAATTTCACAGCCTGGTTCTGCTCTGTTTTTCGGGAGATGACAGCGGTTGACGATACACATAGTGGGCTGGCTGTCAAACCAACAGCTGAGCTCTGCAGTCTACACCAGGAGAGCAGCTGCCCTAGTGTAATTTGCAGGGTTCTCCTGTCACTTTGAAAGTGGGTCTTGCTCAGTCTTTCACAAGCCACTTTGCGGGATTATGAATTGACGCGCCACACTCCGTTTAACAGTCCAGATACATCTTTATTTAATATAAAGTTGAGTGGACAGTATAGAAATAGCCAGCACCTTTTGGGGGCTGATACAAATACCCCCTTCATCAGGGCTTACTAAGGGAGAACATATCAGGAAGTACTTGGACTATGATGGCTTGGAATTGGAGAGTGTTTTGGCTAGTGTGTGAGAATGCATAGAGCTTTTCAGTTTCACCATCTGATTTGGCAGCAGCCACTGTCATTGCTCCTGGATGAAAAAAAAGGCTGTAAACACGGTTTGTACCTTTTCATTTATATTTACATTGTAACTTCCTTTTCAGCTTTATGTGCAGATCAAAGGGCAAGTAATGTAATGTCAGTTTTAGCAAACTGTTCTTTTTTAATTCTCAGTTTCCATCACAACTTAAAGTGGTACTGCAACAAAACAAAGATAGCTAAAGGAAACTATAATATATATATTAGCCTATAGTTTTATTTGTAAAGTTGACATGTTTTATTTTTTACTATTTATATAAAATCTTTATTTTACAAATAAAAATTTAACACACCTAATGATCCTGTTTTGTTTTTTTTTAGAGCATTCTGAGTTGGTAAACAGAGAGCACAGCAGTAGTTTCTACCTTTGTGATTGTTTACCTATAAAGCTGTGCAGAGCAGGGAGGGAATAAACAAAATTCAATCCATTTGTGCTTAACTTCAGTTATTTAGCAAGCAGATAAAGTTAGCCTGATAAACATTTGAGAATGAGCATAGAGTCCCACCTGCTGACTGGAAACAGTAATTATGACATTTTCTATGCAATATTTCATAATTACTTGAGAAAACATTAGAAAAAAAACACCAGACATGACATGAACTAGAACTGTGAGGCTCACAGACATTAGAAAAGGAGTGGTAACAAATCAATATACACAGGGCAAACAACAGCTTTTTAGGCACATAGAAGGCTAAAACTGATGAGTACTAATGATGACTGTTTGTGAGTAACGTTCGCTGGCTGATTTGAACACTCCTGCAGTTATGTTACTGTTTGTGAATCCCCCCCCCCCCCCCTTTGCGGCACTCACACAGGCCGATAGATGTGACATTTGACGATCAATCAGCTATTCCAGGCAGATGAGGTAATGCAGATCGGTTCCTGCACATGCGCAGTGAGCCCATCTTCCCTGGAACAGCTAAAAAAGTGTTGGAATGCGTGACCTAATGGGTGGTCACACATTCCACCGCTGTTAAACTGGGCGGGATAACGTTGGAATGTGTCACACGTTCCAACGTAGTCGCAACATTTGATAGAACACCGGCAATCCAAGATGACAACTTGCAAAGTTCACCAGCAGTCTGGATCCAGTGCAAGTTTCCAGCGGGCAGCATTATTGTATTCACCACACAGAGTCACCACAGACTATCTTGTGATGCTTCTACCTCTCGTAGGGCTTGTTCACACCAGATCTGGACCAAAATGTTTTTTGTCCGCACATGAAATGCATCCCAATGTATTCTTATGGTTCCTATGGTATGTCTGGGCTCTGTTCACACCAGTGCAGTCAGTTCCAGTGCAGGTTTTTTTTTTTTGGTCTGGAACGCACCAAAACACATGTAAGCCCATCAAAAATGCACGCAAATGCTCTGGAACGCACTGGACCACACCTAAAAGCCCATTTTAAGCTAAAAAAAAAACACCGGAAAGCATGACAAACGCATAAACATGCATCAAAACTCACTGCACTGCATATGCAGATCGCATCCAGATCTGGTCTGGACATGGTGTGAACAAGCCCTTGGTCTGAGCTCTGCTGTACAGAGGACTTCCAGCAGCTGATGCCAGGCCAAATTTGGGTGCTTACACTGCCTGCATTTACAAAATACATTTAATGACATATTAATGAATACAGAGCTGAATTATTTTGTAAAATGAGCACTAAAAACGAAATCATTCATCTCTGGCAATGATAGTAACCTACACCTAAACCTACTTTTTTTGACTATATAACCCATTTATCAGAGCACATCACTGTGTACCTGAAGATTTCTGATTCAAGAACATAGGATTCAAATGATATTGAATGATAGCTAAGTGTTTATGACTGCAGCTATGGAGAATATGATTTTTTTTTCCTTCTGATATTTAATTACTGGAATGATTAATTGTAAATTATAATTGGCTTGTGATTACTAATGCACTCTGGTACCTGGCTATTGACCAACTGGCAAGTAGAACGAGTAACTCTTTTTTTTCTTTCCAATCTAGGTTCAACACTACATATTAGCAGACATCTGGAGGCATCTCCTGCCTTTTAGGATCTAATGACAGATCAGCCAGAAGTGCTCTGAATGTGAATTCATCTGGGTTTATTGATAAATGAGTTCAGGGGAAAATTACATAGTATTTGGCTCTCTATTGCTGTTCTTTGCTAGTAAAGTAATTGTCTCCATTACTGACTGAGTGGATCAAATTAATTAAAGCTGAACTCCAGGCAACCATCTAAATACATAGAAAAAATAGATACATGGGAGAGACCTGCCATGTATTTCTGTCCATCCAATCCTGTGATTTACACCGCTCTGCCTCACTGCAAAACATTATTTGGCAGGCAGAAGGCCAGATTTTTCCCTGCTGCAGTTAACACTTTTGTCCCTTCCTCAGCCTATGACCAGACAGTGAAAGGTGAAGTAGCAGACTGATGAGCTCCACACAGGGGCGGACCTCCTGCCGGTGCAGCCAGTGAGGCTGCACCAGGGCACAAGGCTGGGGGGGCCAAGTGAGATTGCATATTCCACATGTTCTGACTCCCAATAATGCACGCCCATGATGGCTAACAGTGAAAGGTAACAATAGAATTTGGAGTATTGGTCGGGGGTGAGCCTAGGAGTGAATCCCTGATGTTCTATTGGCACTTCAGTCCACCTATTACGGTAAGCGGGCAGTGTCGTCTAGGAAACAATGTCCCAGGCAACAAACACAACCTGTGCCCAGGGATGTGACAGACCGCTGCGGGTGTGTGTGTCTGTGAGAGGGACGCAGAGGATGCTCAGTGACAGAATACCAGAACAGGTAGTCCTTCTAGGTCCCCCCACTCTCAGATGGCCTGTGACTTCCCCTGTGCCACCTCCAGCCCTGCATGGCCAGCATATAAAATGCAACTGCAGCTGAGAATGCACAGGCAGCAAATGCAATATAAAGGCATTGTACCCAGCCGCGGTGTGTGTAGCGCTGATGTATGGAGTAGTGGTGCTTGCAGCTCAGCTTATACGCTGTAAAAGTTCTCCCGGCACTGACTGCCATCACAGCATTGAAGTGTTGAAAGCAGGAGGAAGGGGAGTGCAAGACTAGAACTAAAGTGGAAAACAGGGTATTAGGGAGGCAAAAAATGGGTGTTAGGGAGACAGGGCTGTCTTAATATCGGGCCCTGGGCAAGATTTTGCTGATGGGCCCTCACAACCCTCCTGCGCTCCCCCACTTCCCAACCCAGACCCCCGTATCCACCTACATCTTCTTCCCCCAATAAGAAACTAAAAACAATATATGTGTGTGTGTATATATGTATATATATATACAGTGTATTATATATATTTCACTGCAACACAATGCACTCAGAACTCTGCAATGCAATGGACTCTACAATACAGATTTTTGACCTATATGTCTATATTATAGGTAGAATGCATGTATTGAAAATGGAATACAGCATGCAGGACATGCAACTGTTAATGCAATACTAATTAAACCACATATTGGTACATTTGTTTTGTACTACTTGTTAAATCATACAGTAAGATTTAAATTAAAAGTCTTAATGTATGATTTATCAAGTAGTACAGAACAAATATACCATTACATGGTTATATTAGCAAAATCTGTATTGCATTTACATTGCATGTCCCCGAACACTTGCTGCATTGCATTTTTAACAAATGCCTCTATATATAAATTAAACGTAGAATGCATATGTTGCAAATGTGGTACACCGTGCAGCAAGTGTGCAGGGACATGTAATGTAAATTACATGGACATATTAGTAAAAATCTGTATTTCATTTACAGAGCACTTCACTGAACATTTGCTGCACGGTGTACTAAATACACCCTGCAGCAAGTGTTTAATAATATGCATGTAAATGCACAGCAATAATTATAAAATTAACCATTTGTAACTGTATTAATAAAACCTGTTTAGTTTTTATACTTTATTGGTCCAAGAACAAATAAACATTAATCAATAATTTATTAAATTAGGTTTTTGACTCTACCTGTTCTTTTGCTGATCCTGGTTGAGCTATTCTCCTCCGCACCTGCTGAATCTGTGTAACAGGCAACTGGGAGGAGATCACAGCAGGAGGAGGTACACAGGCACTGGTAGTTTCCAGCCTGTAAAGTGACAGGCTGGAAACCACTACTAGAGGAGAATGGGTGGCCAGTCTCCCCACCGGCTGTGCTGCAGTGCTTGTTCTGTCCGTCACTTGGGTGAAAGGGACAGCTGCTATGGGCCCCTGTAATTTTGGATGGATCCTGTCTGCATCCAACCCGTCACCCGCACCCACTGGGATGTGTACGGGCAGTGTATTGTGTACCAAGCAGTGTGAATGAGGTCTTAGTGTTGCAGAGAAGACTGGGTCTCAGGTGGCCTGTAAAGGATCTCTGGTGGGCTCTGCAGGGTGTCAGGCTGAGACGCCAAAGACGCTGCACATCCCATCATAGACCTTGCACAGCCCACCTGAGTCCCTGCAAACCCCACCAGAGACCCCCCAGAGCCCACCGTAGACCCTGCACAGAGACTCTAAGGCGGGCTGTGCAGGGTCCCTTTCCTTGCACACGTGTTGCTCCTTTTACCTGCAGTTTACCAGCCTGATTCCAGGACATGCCACTTCTTCCTCCAGCTGCCGAAGCATCTTGCCGGTGCCACCTGCAACCTCCGTGGGCCGGCCACGTCTTCCTCAATCCTCAATGTCTTCCCGCAGCCGCCGAAGCTTCTTGGAGCGGCCCGCAGCCTCCGCCGGCGGGGCCGCATCTCCCTTGGCCCTGGCCACGCCTCCTCTTACATCCGGCAGCTCTCTGCCAGGCCCCACTAGCAGCCACCTGATTAGGCAGTCGAGGTTGCCTGATATTGTGCGCCTATCCCCAGCTTTCCTCTTTGCAGGGGGGCGAAAAATGCCACCCCCTGCAAAGTGCCGCTGCAGGCAAACGCCTTGTTTGCCTCGCGGTAAATACGCCCCTGCATGTCATCACAAGTTAGTTCTTCAATCTAGGAGTCCTTAACAGAACATTCCAAATTAATAATCTACCAATACTAGCAATCCAAGATGGGAGCTTGCAAAGTTCACCAGCAGTCTGGATCCAGTGCAAAGTTTACAGTGGGGGAAATTTGGTGCTTACACTGCCTACATTTAAAAAATACATTTAGTAATGTGGGAAAGATTACCGAGCCTGCATTATTTTGCAGATTTTAGATCTGCCCAGAGCTCAAAAGTTCAGCTTTAAAAAATAGCTCCATGTTTAACCATACATAAAATGAAATAGTTTCCATGACATTTGATAGCATTCGACATGTATGGAGTTACCATTTAACCAAGAGAAACCTCATTAAAAACCGTGTATTATGGTTTTTTTTTTTCCAGGCCAAAAGTCTGCACAAGTGGGAGCGTTTTAATTTTACATTTGATATTTTCTGTAATGCTTGTGCAGAAAATCATCTACCTAGTGAAAAGACAGCTCATATGTGAGTGTGAGATTGTTGAAATATCTTCCATAACTGCTTGGTAACTGTACTAGGAAATGTTTATGTCTCTGGTCAGACTCTGGGAGAAGCGTAATTGTCACTGTGACTCTGCAAGAGAACTGCTTGGCTAGAGATGGAGAAACATAAAATTATATTCTTCCTCAGGAATGTGTTTAATAATCCCTCACTCTTTGAAACTGCAACTGAAATGAAATGTGGAACCAGAGAGCTTTGTTTTTATTCTAAAAGTATAATTAAATGAAGCAACGCTGCCATTGCAGTGCAATTCTTAAATACTGATTTAAAATATTCATCTTTTATTTGGGGAACTCCAGATTGTTAGTTTTGTCTAACAGCAACAGTATCCTTAGTCTGTAATCTTGAAATTAAATTGATGATATTTTGCTATTGTTCATTTTTTTTAAAGTATAACTCACAATTGATAATATACTGTCTGCTGCAATCTCATGCAGTAAAAATTTTTAGTGCACATAAGGCCAACCCTAGGGTGTTTAACAATGTAATGTCAATAAACGAGTGTACAGACATTACCAACATTTTTCATCCTCCTTAAAGCATCTAGTTTTTTTTCCTTTCAAAGTGAAAAACATAAATTTTTCTGCGTGTAAATTATTTACTGCTTTTTTGTAATAGTAAATATAACTGTGCAGCTGGATTTCTCCTTTCCATGCTAGAAAATGGTGGATGGGTGCTTCCAGTGGGTGCTTAGAAAAAGACAGAGCCCTGTCTTACTGCTATGGGCAGTGCACATCACAAATGTGATTTCATAGTTTGACAATAGTTTTCCTTAAACAAAACTATGTTTCTGTGTTTCCCCAGAGCCAAGAATCAAATTCAAGATTTCATACTCCAATTCTCATTTTAATTTGGTTGACGGCTATAGTGAACATAATAATTTCCCTTGCTTTAGAGAAATGATCACTCTTTAAGTGAAGGTTCACAGCCAATTTTACTTCCATCTAATTCACTGCTCCATTCAGGGACCATGCACACAGCACAAACCACAGTGGGCGCTGGACCAGCTTGTTTACAACCAATGCTCGTGGGTATTTCGTGGGTATAATTGCGATCACTCACCAAGCTGCTTCTTCAATTAAAATCTGCAATTACTTTGCCTATGTGATTTCCTGACATGTTTAAGAAAACTAAATGGGAAATAAACTAACAGTAAAACTGGAAAATTGTATTCATACTTACCAGCAATTTTCCTTTCCTGTCTAGCTCCATGGCAGCACACTCATTGGTTAATCCCCTCTCGCCTCCCGCCTATCAGGATCTTAGCTAATAAATCTTGCTCAGCTGTCCCAGCCCACTGTTCCGTAACTATCCGACTGCATGGGCGGGAATTGTGCTGCTATGGAGCTAGACAGCTGGTTTGCCAGAGCCCCCTGTCAATACATAGGCCTTTTTAAGGTCCAGATCAGCCCGTCTGTCAAGCACGTCTTTAAAGGTGACGGCATCATCAAGCGGGAGATTGACATGCCTTGCAAGCCTCATTAGTGCAGCGTCTACGACAGGTGAATCCTTCAAATGTTTCACATTCTCTTTTTTAAAAGGATACAATTTGGAAAACCTATTGCGAAAGGAAGACTTGTGTTCTACCTGATTCCATTCGTCAGAGATCACATCTTTAAGTTCGTCCATGAAAGGAAAAGAGAGCATCTCCTACCTGACCTGTTTGAAGTAGCGCCTCTTCTTCTCAGGCTGCTTTTCAGCATCCTCCCAAAGCAGAGACGGTCTGACCGCCTTAACAAAAGGCTGCACAAGAAAAAAGTCAAAGCCATCAAATTGCTCACCTTCTTCTTCTGAAGACGAGCCCGACTGGTCTTCAAGGGGATCCACTCTTCGGGTGGCAGCACTGGCTCCTGAGTGGCCTGGTCTGACTTGTGCCCGGTAGAATCTGAGAATGAGGAACAACCCTATTAGAGAACTCTTTAAGCGTGTCCTGAAACATTTTCTTCATCATTGATAACACTTGATGATTATCAGCATCCTTATCCTTTGTGGCTTCCATGAAGCAACTTTCACAGGCCGTTTTGCCGGGCAACGCCATATTAGGACAAGCCCAGCACCCTCCAGGGAGAGGTTGAGGGTGATGCGAATGTGCCGGATGGCGAGCGTCACTCCGCTGGTTGACGGCGTGGAGAACGCCCTTCCCCAGAGGGGGACCTCCGTCTGCTAGTGGTAGATGGACGTCGATGATCTTTGGAACAAACAGAATTTGATCCAGAAGAACTGTGACAAAAAACATAAGTAGTCCTAAGATAGGAGCAGACCAGAGGTTGAAGTTATAGGCGTCTATTAGACCGCCTGTCCATAAAAAAGAGTGTAAGAATTGCAACTTACCTTCTTTGCCTATTACACTTTGTCTTTCGGGGGGGGGGTCAGTTTATGAAAGGGCATGCTGTAGAGAAGCAACATGTTACCACTTAAACTGCCAAAACATGCACCAGGAAGGACATGAGCAGAACACCAGCCAGTAACCAACAGTGTCAAGAAAGAGACCAGTACCTGCATGCACCAGGACCAGCGCTGGCGGCCAAATCTGCAGAAGCTTTTGGGGTGGGGGCGTCAGAGCTCAGTACTCAGGAGAGATGGACAGCCGAAAATGACATGAGAGCTTTTTAAAACGTCCGCCCATTCTGTAGCTCCGCCCCCCAATCACACCAATGGAGAGGCTACTGCGTCTGCACTTCCCCATTCCGGCGGCCGAAAGAGAGATCGTGGAGCACACAGCGTGCATTCCAGTGACGGCCGTCGGACATCTGCAGGACACAAAAAATTAGACCCCCACACAAGCCAGAAACAGGAGCAACTCTCTCGGCATAGCCCCGGCGACCATCAGCGGGGCTTCCCACAATCTCAACATTAGAAGGATACAAAGGGACCTCACCTCATGCAGACAATGAAGGTGGACTACAAAGATATTATCCCTGCAAGGTAAGCCACACCTCCCGATCCTGAAGCAGGAGGAAAGAAAAGGAACAGTGGGCTGGGACAGCTGAGCAAGATTTATTGAGCTAAGATTTTAATAGGTGGCAGGAGAGAGGGGATTAACCCATGAGTGTGCTGACATGGAGCTGACAGGAAAAAAATTTTTATTAGTTGCCTTGAAAATAAGCTACTAAGTGTTTTATAGGTAGTTATTTAAGCAGAAAAAGTACCGTAGATTTATTCTTAAACTCAATACTATAACACAATGAATAAAGTAGGAGCAGGTATGAATTGGAGTTAGCCCTTTCCTCCTCAGAGTTGCAAGGACACACCAGAACCCCAGACTTGCTCAATGTCCACCACGTTAAAAATGGCATCCACTCAGGTCAACTAATAACAAGCAAAAGAATGGTTGACATGGGCAGGACAGTTCACATATTAATACATTACAAAAAAACAGCATACTTACAAGCTATTCAGCACAAAAAAAAGAAAGTATAACACTGTCCAATAATGTGTTATTCTGTGCTTCTTCCTGTGTGAGCTTGATGTTTGTACACTGAACTTGTACTTCAGATGTTTTTATCTTCACTGTCCACATACTGGAACCAATAACTTACTGTTGTTGCCTTAAGCATATTCAACACTCTCCTCTCCACTTCACCCATGTACAGGTTAGCTACAATAAGAGACACTAATGATGCGATGCCATTTCACAACCATGCTTCCCTGACATCGTCAACATTACAGAACAAGTCCAGCTGATCCTTACTACTAGCTATACCATGACCTGGATAAATGCTTTTTCTGAGATTTTGTTTGTACGATTTGCTGTCTGAACCAAAAAGGAATGGAAAGGTGACTACATTGTTTTATTTGGTTGAACTCGATGGGCTTGTGTCTTTTTTCAACCTAACCAACTATGTAACTATTTCTGTGGGATGGCTTAGTATAATAATAAATATTTTCATTACTTTACCTTCTTCTTTTTCCAGTAGGGTTTCTGTGTAATCTATATAAATACAAACCATAGCTACAAAAATAAAAAGATGGAGGTTCTGTATGAATCTATTCGAGAAGTATTGCATTCTTGACCACAGTAAAAATTATAAGAGCTTGCTTCCTTTCATGGTTCCTGAACCCACAACCTTTACTTTCTCCAGTAGCCCATTCAGCCAAAAATGGAATGAAATTCTGAAAATGTTTGATGGAATAACCACACATTTGTTTCAAGGATCAACAGGCAAATTTCCTTGTGTTCTGTATGTATGTGTTCCGCATGGCACCTTCTGCATATTTTTTGTCTGAATGCCTTGACAGTACCTAGTAGTGATCAATGAGCATTAATGTCCATGTGGAGATGCCATGTTTATGGGAGGGATTGTACCAAATGCAAAAGGTGGTGGCAATGCCTCTGCAAGAGAAGACAAGGTAAGTGTCACTGACAATAAGGTTGAATAGGAGCTCTGACTTTCTTGATCCATATGTTTGTTCGGGGTCAGTGAGTTAGAAAGTGTTAAAGCTCCTGGTCAGCATGGCAGCCAAGTGAATAGAATTTTCAGAAGAAAGTCAGCAAAGGCCACCTTTGTATTACTTTCAATACAGGTTACCTTAAAAGGGTAATCTTCAAAATGATGGAAAAGTCTGGCTTTTTCTTTTTTTCTTTTCCACATTTCATACATATGGGACTTGGTTTCATGAACTAAGATTTATATGAGAATAAGACACATGAAACTAATAACTTAGGTTTTACATAAAACATACTTTATGAGTAAATAATAAACAGACCTCATTGCAGGGAGACTGGCAGTGCATTATATTCCCCGGCATAGCTGCATGCACAATAGTACTCTAATCAGAAGCACTAAAAGTCCTTTAACCCCTTAGTGACAAGGACTTTTTTTTCCGTTTTTTGTACCCATGATATAATCCACATTTTAGGCTTGAAATTTACTTCACCCCCTCACAAATTATATATTTTCTGAAAGCCAAGACCCTGTAGAATAAAATGTTGGCAGTTTAAAATGTTTTATATTGCACGATATTAGTGCATTGTATTATCAAACCCCAAAATGTAGTGAAAAATGCCCTTAAATACACCAAAACACAATAAAATACCCATTTTTAAAATAAAATATAAAAGATGAGGTTACAACGGGTAAATAGATACCCAACATGCCCAGGTTAATAATTTGTGCGTCCGTGAAACTGCGACAAAATTTAATACCCCAAAAAGTCAATAGATAAGCCCCCATAGGTCATCAGTTTAGAGATAGACATAAATATTGGCCTTAGAATTATTGCTCTCACTCCAGCGTTCGGGCGATACCCAACATGTGTAGCGCGATCGTTGTTTTCATACGTAGTCGCACCCGACGTGTGTTTACATGAAGACACGCGTGCTCATGGGGGCGGGGGACTTTAAAACATTTTTTCAAATTATTTTTACATTTATTTCATTTAATATTAATTTTAAAAACTGTTATTTTTTTTACATTACTTTATTTGCTATTACATAGGGGGGCTTACAAGCCCTCCATGTGATAGCAGATTGGCAGTGACAGGTACTCTTTAAGGTGATGCTGGGGGTCCAAAAGACTCATAGTGTCACCTTTACATTAGAAATAAGCTATTGAAGTGCAGATCGCACTGCAATAGCTTATTGCTGGGCTTCAGGAGCCCAGCACTGACAGCTATGAGACTGGAAGTGATGTAATCTGCATCTCTCCCGGTCCCATAGTACGGGGAGGGGATCCGTGAACGGAGGTTCACCAATCTCCTCGCAAGCTTCCCCATGACACCGAAGAAGCCATTCCCGAGCCCGTAGCCATTCCTAAGTCTGTTTAAACGGGCCCAGTACCAGTGACGTACTATGGACGCCACTGGTCACTAAGGGGTTATTATGCAATATCCTTTAATTATCAATTCCCACCCATACACTATAAGTATCAAGTCAGAGGCTTCCAGAAGTTGTGATGACTTTAGGCCACCTACAACAAGCTCATGCAAGGTTTGAGGAGCAACTGGCTTTTGATAAGTTGTTTTTGCTTCACCTAATTTGAGTAAAACTGAATATTCTGTAATCTAAGTTATATTATTGACCTTACTTTCATGTAATGAGCTAAACAAATGTTCTATAACACTCGGTTTTGTCAAAAGTTTGGAAATGGTTCTTGTGTTCACTGAGATACTACAATTGAGTTTCACTTTACTATACTTTGGTGAGTATTTATTGCTTACTATACTTAAACTGAGTAGTATAAGTATTAGTTTTAATGTTTATACTACTCTTCTCACTTTTTTACTTTACTTTGTGGAAGTTTATCTGCTCTACCTAGAATGACTGAATGAAAAGTTGTTCTGTTGTTCTAGGTAGAGCAGATAAATCTCCACAATGTAAAGTAAAAAATGCTGTGGTCATGAATTGAATTGGCAGAAATGTTTTAATCATCTATTGGCTTGATAAAACATTTACATTACTTGTATAATTACTACCGGTATATCAGCAGATATCTGCTAACACACAGTATTCTTCAAAAAATACAACATCAGCAACATTCTGTTTTGGGCCACATGTAAAATAGTTTTAAACTATTGCATAATTAATATTTATGGTATAAGCATTGATCAAAGCATTTCCTAAACTGATGCATCACTATAAATTACTATACCATAGTTAAACTGGCATTGGACTCTCTGGTACTATATACACTTTGATTTTATGCCAGTTTTTATTGGTTCCTAAATAATATACGGTAAAACAAGATAGATCTCCTGAGGGCTTTCTTCTTCAAGGTATCCAGGGCAACCATAGTGTTTCTGCACAGATGGAAGTTCATGCTCACAAATTTGTAAACATGTATAGATGTTTTCCTTTTATCATGAAGCAGATTTTCATTGCCTGGTTTATTTACAGCAAACTTTAAGTTTTCTAACAACTCATATAGAAAATCAGGCAGAAAAGTACTGTATCATGTTTTAGACTCCTTTAGACTCCTTCCTTTGGACTAGAACCCCCCCTAATTTTTCTATATACTTCGCTGACAGTCTCCTGAATTCCTATCATCCTTGTTTCTTTATTGAATTCTTCTAAATATTTATATCTGAACCTTTGATGACCATCCATTCTCTGATCTCTCTGCTGAATGAACCCGGAAGTGACGAAGATTACATCACTTCCACTTTTTAAACTGTTACTCCCTGGCCTATCTGGCTTGATTAGCTTTAATGGGCTGCAACGGCGCCATTAGGGGTCTAGCAGGGGCGAATCTGCCGCAAGGCAAAAAAGGAGTTTGCCTCAGGCGGCAAAAATGCAGGATCTGTGTGGGGCTTTGCAGGATCTGTGGGGGACTTTGCTGGATCCGTAGGGGGCTCTGCAGCATGCAAAGCCCACCGCAGATCATGCACAGCCCCCCCTGAGATCGTGCAGGGTCTCAGGGGGTCTCTGCATGATCTGTGGGGGACTTTGCTGGATCCGTAGGGGGCTCTGCAGCCTGCAAAGCCCACCACAGATCATGCACCCTGCAGGGTCTCAGGGGTCTCTGCATGATCTGTGGGGGGCTTTGCAGGATTCGTAGGGGGCTCTGCAGCCTGCAAAGCCCACCACAGATCATGCACAGCCCCCTGAGATCCTGCAGGGTCTCAGGGGGTCTCTGCAGGATCTGTGGTGGGCTTTGCAGGATCCTGCAAAGCCCACCACAGATCATGCACAGCCCCCTGAGATCCTGCAGGGTCTCAGGGGGTCTCTGCAGGATCTGTTGTGGGGGTTTTGAAAGATCCATAGGGGGCTCTGCAAACCCCCCACAGATCCTGCACAGCCCCCCTGAGATCCTGCAGTGTATCTGGGGTCTCTGCAGGATCTATTGTAGGCTTTGCAGGATCCGTAGGTCTGCACCCTGCAAAGCCCACAACAGATCATGCAGAGCCCTCCTGAGATCCTGCAGGGCCTCAGGGGGTCTCTGCGTGATCTGTGGGTGGCTGTGCAGGATCTGAATTTTGCCTTGCCTTGCGCATCCCCAAACCAGAATACACCAATGGGGTGTAGTATAAACTGTTACCAATAAAGTACTATCACCTAGGGGGCTTATGAGCTTGATAGCAATAAAGTAAAATACAAAAGTTATAAAAAATAAAGTTAAATAAAATAAATATAAAAACACTCAAAAAAAGTTAAAGTCCCCCACCCCCCACATACACACACACACACACTAACGCAAACACACGTAGGATGTGCCTACATACACAAATTACAATTGAGGCACAATTTCAATTACTTTCTAGTCTAAAAGAAAGGTTTTTTTTTACCTGTACTGATTTTTAAGCATGTTATTTGAATGATGTGTGTATTTCCAGTGTTGCCCTTGAAGCTGCATAGAAAAATATTTTAGATTTTTTTTTTTGTATAAATGTCAGTTTTGCTGCAGCAGGTTCTATACATCGTACTGATGGACCACTTTACAGGCAGTTTTACGGGGATCCCCCAGGCACGATATTTAAAGGAATTTTTCATATTGATTGTTTCACTTTAATCAATGTTAACATCACTGCTCCTTTAAAAAATGTATTTTTTAGAAGTGTTTTTTTCTTTGATACATGTCCCCCAGGGCAATACCTGAATCCCCATACCCTTTTTATGGCCAATTACTTGAGTGTAAGCCTTCAAAATGGGGACATTTGATTTTTCAAGTTCTAGGCCCGCGGACTTGCATTGAGTTCGAGTTCAAACCCAAATTCGAACTGAACAAGGGGGTGCTTGGCCCATCACTAGTGGTAATAAACAGTCAACACAAAATGTAAATTTTGGGCTCTCAGGAAGTGTTTGCCATAATCCCCTTTTGGAAGACTTACTTTGCAGGCGATCCCATACAGTGCTGTAATGTCAGTGCTCTTCTCCATCACTAGCGCTTCTATCTTGTTTAGGTCTTCTTCAATACAGGCAGCCCCCGGGTTACATACATCCGACTTACATCCGACTCCTACTTACAAACGGAGGCTATTACTTTAGCATTAGACATGCAGACGAGGGGTGCCCGCTTCTTCTTCCAGGTCACTGTGAGGTTTTAACTGCTGTCTGTAACCTCATTAGAAAGATTTAATCTCACTTCCTGTCCTTGAGACAACAGGAAGTGAGAGGAAATCTACCCCTAGTTAGGGAAATTCACTCCTAAGAGTTATCATGGGAAAAAGGTGTCTCCACTGAAGCTTTATCACCAATCCTTGTTTCCACGATAACCCAAAATGTTCAAAATCCAATTGTCACAGGGACAGAAAGTGAGGTGAAATCTTCTGAAGGGGCACACACAGCAAAACAAACTTTACAAGGGGTAAACCCTTCCATATGCTTTCCAAAACAAAACAAAAACATTTGCGGGCTGGAGTTACACTTGAAAAAAATTACCTGTTCCAACTTACAGACAAATTCAACTTAAGAACAAACCTACAGTCCCTATCTTGTTCGTAACCCGGGGACTGCCTGTATTTGGTATCTTCGGCCTCTTGATTGGCCAGGATGATGTAACTCCCACACATGCGCACAGGAGTTACTATGTATGCATGTACTAGTGTAGACAAACACTGACAGGCAGGGAGGTGCAATTATGGCACAAAGTGTCTCTTGTGATGGAAAAAAACCTTATGGCTCCATTCACATCTATGAGACGCGAGAGCGCATGCAATGCCCCATCTAATCCCACATCACATATTGCAATGTTAGGTTTGCTGCAGTGCCTTTTTTTCTTAATTGCACTCTAACACACCTAGCCATCCTATTAACCTCTAGCCTATAAACTAACCTATTGCTATGCAATGTGGTATGATGCTGTGAAAACAAAGTGCCTGCACTTCTTTCAGTGCAATATAGCTGTGGTACACAGCCCATTCAAATAAATAGCCTGCCTACCGCAGTGCACCACAATGCACCCTACAGCAGCTCGTTGATTTTGTATCGCCAAACTGGGGTACCTGTCAGCAGTCTTTTGTTTGTTTTAAATTACAATTCTTCTGCTTTCAAATGCTGGTAGTATATGGCCATCCTTAGTACATTTTGGTGTTTCAATGTCACTCTTTTAGGAAGTCTACCTTGCCTTCTTTATGTTGATTAATGCAGATCCTGCTAGCTGGTTCCATTAAGGCATTTGGATTCTATAGTAACTTTACCCTACAGTAGGATTAAATTAATCTTGCACCTTCTGTAAATAGTAAAACTGGTTGTTCCCAACATAGAGTTTTATCTTCTGGATGGTTAATATTATTTCTAATAGTATTTTCAATACAATACCCTTTATTATGCTTTTACTATTATAGAGACATAAAGAGAGTCAGACACACAAGCAGGTGTTGATGGCATGTCTGTCCCTAAAGGAGTTTTAGGAAGAAAATGAGTCTCATAGCTTTTACCACCTCTGAGTCGATGGATCCAGCCAGCACTGCAATCCATGGCCCTGACAAGTGAGGAAATATGTCTCTCATTAAGTATAGCTGAGCCCAGCTGCAGTGGAGCCCAATTTCATTTTGAAAAAGGATAAAGCGTTCCCATAAAATGAAAAACAATTACTATAGTAGTTTTGTAACTTTTAATACGAACAATAAATCAACTCCGCTAGAAACATTATTAACACTACATTCCATCAGTCCAAATGACTATATTGTTTTGTTCTGTGTTGGTATAATACAAGTTTTAAATTAGGAGAAGTATAAACATTAGACAAAATGGAAAAATATGGAAATATTGAAATAGAGTCAAAGTATACCTTTAATTCAATTTTGTTTTAGTATTTGATAGCGTGAGGAAGTGTGAAAACCCTATCACGGTTTTATTGCTGTCTGTGTGAAAGAAAATCTCAATGGGACAAAGATGGCAAAAAATTGATCTTGTGTTAGGAGTTGTGTTTCCTGTAATCTCCTGTAACAGGGGCAGTGCATTGTACATTGTACCAGTTCTTTGAAGACAGTGTACAGATTAAAGTATATGTATAACCATAATTTTGAAAAAAGTAGGGAAAGGTTGGGACCCTGGGAGAACTACTATATTGTATCTTATAAAAAAGAAAGATGTTTCCTGCTGGGGGGTCCACTGCCACTCCACTCCATAGTGAATTTGTAAGTGGTGCTTTGCACTGCTTTTTACCAGGTCACACTTATACTCAGCTCTACTGTTTGGAAACTTATGAGCACATGCTGTGAGACACATGACTTGTCTGCTTGACAGTTTCATTTAAAAGACATTTTCCTGAACATGAAGCAAGCACTTTACCTACATCAAAATGTATCTAAAGCTAGAGTGGTGAGAGGTTAAAACCTTTTGTTGGGTTCATATTGTTTGTGTCCCCATTGGGGAGGTTTAATGTACTTATCAAGGTGACCACTGTGATCAGCACAGGAAGTGATGGGAGTAGGGTTGCCACCCGTCCGGTTTTCAACCGGACAGTCCGGGTTTGGCGTCTTGTGTACGGGGTTGTCCAGCCAGCGGGCACCCGTACACAAGACACTCTGCTGACAAGAGATACAGAATTCTTAATTGTCACCAGAACCTGGTGTAGTGACAGCTGTGTAAGGGGTATTTTCCCTAACTTTGAGAATGTTTCCTCTCACTTCCAGTTGTGGCTCCAGGACAGGGAATCACCTAATAGGAAAAAACTGACCGTGTTTTAAACATTTCATGCAATTTCAAAAAGTATTGGCTTTACATATGCTGTAAGGGTTTTCATTAAAGTTATATATGTTGTATATACTATATATGTACATATATATATACAGTCCAGTGGAAGAGGCTCTCACAAATCATGTATTGAGGCAAAACATCGGTCAATATTCTCAGTCTGCAGTGGTCAGAACCTACGAAAAACTTTCCAAGGAAGAAAAACCAGTGAACTGGCGACAGAGTCATTGGCAGACAAGGCTCATTGATGCATGTGGGAAGAGAAGGCTGGCCTCTAGTCCGATCTAATAGAATAGCTGCTGTAGCTCAGATTACTGAAAAAGTTAATGCTGGTTCCGATAGAAAAGGTATCTGAACACACAGTGCATTGTAGTGTGGTGGGTATGGGGCTGAGTAGCGGCAGGCTGGTCATGCTGACCCATGTCCACCGCCAAAAACACCTACAGTGAGCATCAGAACTGGACCACAAAACAATGGAAGAAGGTAACCTGGTCTGATGAATCATAGTTTATTTTACATCATGTGGCTGGCTGGGTGCATGTGTGTCACTTACCTGGGGAAGAGATGGCACCAGGATGCACTATGTGGAGAAGGCAAGCCGGGGGAGGCAGTGTGTTGCTTTGGGCAATGTTCTGCTGGGAAACCTTTGGTCCTCCCATTCATGTGGATGTTACTTTGACACATACCACCTACCTAAACCTTGTTACTGACCAAGTACACCCCTTCATGGAAACGGTATTCCCTGATGGCAGTGGCCTCTTTCAGTAAGATAAAGTGCCCTGCCACACTGCACAAATGGTTCAAGAATGGTTTGAGGAACACAACAAGTTTGAGAAGTTGACTTGGCCTCCAAATTCTCCAGATCTCAATCCAATGGAGCATCTATAGGATGTGCTGGAAAAACAAGGAGGACCCACCCACCCAAAACAAGGAGGAGAATCCATGGAGGACCCACCTTGCAACTTACAGGACTCAAAAGATCTGCTATTGACGGTTTGGTGCCAGATACCACAGCATACCTTCAGAGGTCTATTGGAGTCCATGCCTGGACAGGTCAGGGCTGTTTTGGCAGCAAAAGGAGGACCTACTTAATATTAGGCAGGTGATGATAATGCTATAGCTGATCGGACTATATATAT
>NW_017307802.1:239345-260294 GCF_000935625.1 Nanorana parkeri
ATATATATATATACAGTATGTGTGTGTGTGTATATATATATGTGTATATATATAATCAAAGACTTTTTGATTGCTGTCTTTCTTTTCTTAGTCAACTCTATACTACATATCTAAATGTGAATCAATAACTTAGATTAGCTTCTATAATACAACACCTTGTAGAAAGTATAGTACTCTCAATCCCATTGAAGATTAAATTAATTCATGAATTTGTCACTCACTGTTTCAGCGCTGTGACATTGTTCTATAAAGTTCATACACCTTCTGTACAATCTCTTCAGGAACTTTTCCACCATAAGATTGCACTCTTATGGACTGAAAATGCCATTTCAAAGTTCTATTCAGCAATGCAGTAGCTCAGTCCCTGCTGAGTTTGATTATAGCATGTCCAAGGGGATTCGAAGTGCATAAACATTGATGTCCTAAAATAAACCAAGACAATATTTATCCTTCAAATTAAAGCCATCATTTATATGACTTCACTGTGTGGTCATTTTCTTTTACACGTGTTTCCTTGCTGTGATTTTCTGCTCCACACGTTGGCAGGTTTCATTATTTAGTGAGTTGGGAACTGAGATTATTGTTATAATTTACAGAGAAGCTACAGGAAATAAAATCAGATCGTTCCCCTCTTGGTAATTTATACAGTACATGTTACTTCTATAGACATCAAAGGAAATGAAGTGGGAAAGCCATCTAACGTAGTTTGTGCGTTTAATGTTTACTGCAGAGCTTCAGAGAAATATAGATACAAAAAAGCTGAACATCTCTTTCAAATATTCATTACACATTGATCTTCTTTCTAAATCAGCTGAATCCGCATCGCTAGGATGTTTTTTTTTTTTCTAAGACTTCTTTATCATAAGTACACATGCAATTTATTAATGTTATAAATTCCATTTGTATTATTTTCTGTCCTGTAACCTACCATTACTCATAATTTAATTCTGTACTATGTGACAACCTGAAGTGTTTTTATTAAAGCAGCTAACACAATTGAAATACATTTATGTGAATTGTTTTACTGGGCAAAGGATTTATAATCTTGTTAAGACAGTCTGGTTATCCAGACCTTCCTACCAGACAGCAAGGCCCGATCCCTAATCTCCCCTGCACAAAATGGAGCCCAGCCAGTGAAGGAGACAGTGACAGTGGGACAGTGAAAATGCAGCAGTACACCAATGATGTCATCCCACTGCTCACTCTGTCCTCACCTTTCAGCATGTTTACTGTCAGCATATTTGCAGTGCAACAGAACCAGATTGGCTCCTAATGCTGATCCATGATCACCCAGTCTGAGTGCACTTCTACGGGGTATTACAAAAGGTTTATAGCAAGACAAATTCTGATACTTAGTTGCAATTAAAACACTTCTATTATATAACTTCAATAATAAATGACAATACAGTGTTTCCCCGAAAATAAAACACTGTCTTATATTTTTTTTGCCCCCAAAAACCACAGTAGGTCTTATTTTCAGGGGATGTCTTTTTTTTTAATGTGCAACAAAATGTACAACAATCTAAAGTTATTCATGCACAACAATCCAAAGTTATCTGGTATCACTCCGCCTGTCACAGTAGCTGGCGCTATAGAGGAAGTATCTGCTAATGCGGCTCTGCTCCCTCCGACGCCGCAGCCTTGCTTTCTACATCGCTGGCATGCTTTGCCATCAGGGACAGTGGTACCAGCGGTGCAGCAGTGGGGACATCAGACAGTGGACAGCGCTGTAAAGTATGGTACCATTTACCGGTACACATTACAGTACTGTACAGTACCATTACATTAAGCAGTGCCTTCAGGGGGACAGCAGTTGGTGAAGTATGGTACTGGAGTGCTCCCTGTCACTGTGCTGGCAGAAGGGGGGCCCCGATGAGGCTGATACCATCTCTCCTGCTCTTCAAGTTCCCCCTCACATGCTACTACCAAACTAGGTCTTATTTTCGGGGTAGGTCTTATATTACAGGAATCTTGAAAAATAGTGCTAGGTCTTACTTTCAGGGTAAGTCTTATTTTTGGGGAAACAGGGTATTATCGTGTTTTATATCTGCCTGGAATTCAGCTTTAGTGATATAGTTGTAACCTCTGTTTTCATGGTATTTTCTTCAAAAGGTTAGCACACTTTTAAAATAACCAAATCCTATCCCTCTTTCCCTCTTCATAAACATTTTGCAAAATATATCAGAGCTGGTCAGTGTTTACAGGATTCAGTGCTCCAAGTATAATGCTCTGGTCCCAGCATTATAACAGATTGGTAGCCTCCAACTTGAAGGGAATGTATGGTGGTTTATATTGTTTTTATTTCTTTATTTAGTATGGTCATGACTACAAAAATAAACACTTAACACAGCACTCTTCCTTTTTTTTTAAAATTAGCTAATTTGAATTAGATAAACATGAAACATTGCAGTTTTTGTATTCTCTATTTCAGATAGCAGGTGGAGCTTTAGTTTTCTTTTAACATGTTTTACTCTTTCTCCTTACATCCTTTTAAAAAACACCCTGAAACCTACCCACACAAGTGAATGGGATAGGAGTGACCCATCCTCTCAATCCTTCTACCTTCATACAACTTCATCCAAGGTTTCAGTCAGAGACAGTGTATCTGAATCAATTTGTGCTGTAGTCTCTCTATGGACAACTCACATGGCTTTGGGAATCATTTGTCATAAATGCACCCTTTATAATATGTAAATCCAATAAAAAAGATATAAAACATCAGTTTTACAAATAAAGATACATTGACCCCAAACCAATATAGTGTCTCTTTAAACTAAGCAAAACCTTTCCTAGGAGAAATGTAGGAGCTAACCACCTTCTGAAAATGCTAGTTAACTGGCTATTCAGTTGGCCTGCTGGATCCAAAACATTTAAGTCACTGATTCAAAATAAGTGTGCAGATCAGGAAAGTCAGAGTCTGTATCTGCATTCTTCATTAGGTCAGTGACCCAAAGCATTGCAGTTGTAAGATTACATTTTTAGCTGATACACCCCAAGCAAAACGTATACATATTATAGATGTCGATAGACAAATTGATTAGAAAATATAGCTTTACATGCGGCATATTTTAATAATGGGATATTAAGCACAACAATAAATAAATATTCTCTGTCCACAGCTACAGTCACAGAACATGGGTTACACCAAAAAAGTAATGGATTGGGACCCAGGGTTAGGAAGATCTTCTACATGCCTCAGGCACTTGTTGCTTTGAAATAGACAAGAAATGCATTGAGACCCGCTGTCTCAAAGATGTGAGCATTGCTTGCATTTATCCAGTTGCCTATGGCCAGTTTACGGACAATGCCATACTAGCGCCATAGGGATTACTATGAGATCAAAAAGAACCGGCAAATGGTTGCCAAGTCACTGCTCCTTCGCTGATGAGCATTCTGCAGTCCTGAGATTCTTTAGCATTTTGGCCAACAAGGGAGCCATGTCACCAAAGCAGGTGAGTGCTCTGTTCAGCAATCCTGTTGCTGGCGAGTTCCCATCATCAACAGAATTGTAACAGGGCCCTACAAGCAGCTGCATGATTCATTCAGCTGGGATGTTCCAAAAATTAAATATTACTTTTGAACACATTGATACTTTGAGGGGAAGACAGCAAATTAGTCTTTATACCTAAACATACTTTGAGGGGGAGACAACAAATGAGTCTTTATCCCTAAACATCCCTAATTTATCAAGTGGTACCTACCTGCTGTGCAAATGCCAGTTACTTTGCCTTGGGAAGAGGAGAAAGGGGCAGGTTCTCTTTAGAAGCAGCACTTTACTGTAAAGAGCTCATAGAATTAGTTTTACATACAAAAGTTTTGATATTCACAATTGCTACATGTACTTTTCTTTATCTTAAATATGTATGTCTTTACTTGTCTTTATCCTAGAAACGTAGGTATAGCCCACTTGCTTTAGAACTCTAATCAGATCTGGTGCAAAGCGGGCTGCGCACAGAGAGTAGTTCCGGCATGGTTTGGGGGTGGAACCATGGGCGATCAGTAGCAGCAGAAGTCCAGCACTAAACCTAGGAGCTACATTGATAAGCTCCAGGACCTCCTGGATTTTCCAAGCGTGCCATAGGAGCGCTGGCAGAAGATAATGTAAGCACAATGTGGAACACTTTCCGGAGTGTGTTTTTATCGGAAGTGAAATTACATCATGGCACTTCTTGCTAGAATGGGGGCTTGGGCAGAGCTGAACGAGCTCTGTACAGCCTCCTTCTGCAGCAGTAGATTACTGCTATAGTAATCTATTGTTGGCTAATTGCAGCCAGCAGTTAATCACTATCAGAAGAGATCTGTTGCTACAGTGCTGTATGAGGAGTTGAATGAGTTCCCCAATGGCCAGATCTAGCATCCCCATAAAGAAACAAATGTAAAAAAAATAAAGTAATAATAAAAAAAACTTTTCCCCATTTATCCTATGGTCAAACCAATTATGTAGGATGGTCTGACATTTGCATTCACTGTGGAGGTGTGATGTTATTTAAAATGTATCAAATGATAGCACACCTTAACACATTAAAAATTGGACATAACTTTTTTATGCACAACACAACTCACAGCATGTGCCTTGTGGTGCGCTGCAGTGTGGATACTGTAACAATGAGTTGGTCTATCATGCAAAATGAATGGCACCCCAATATACGCATATAGGTGCACAGGTTACCATGCCTTGCTGTAATCTGCGATAGACATATGTTTTACAATTTATGAAAGCGATACTATTATGTGACCCTCTGGACATGCACTCTGGGCTGTGCTTGAGCCCCTCCATATTCACTAAGTTGACCATCACCAACCTAGAGGTTAGTTATTTAGAAAGAAATAGAAAGTGGCTCAATTAGAAACATTCAAAAGTGAAGATATGTTTTACATGTAGAAGCTTGTCCTTAGCTGTCACAGAAATTAAATAGGATTGAAAATGCATTCAAAACCTTACAGAGATGCAGGAAACTGAGCTCCAGATTCTGATGTATTGTGTTTGCCTCTGTTAAACTTAATCATAGACCTTGTACATGTATGTGACTAGTTGGAATGTGACAGCACTGTGAGGATGATGTCATCACACATTCTGCAAATATGACTATGTAAACTATGCAGCTGTGCTGGATCAGCCTGTTTGTATAAAACACCTGAGCTGACTCTAGTTAGTTCAGCTCACATGCTCTCATCTCTTTATTTCCTCTCTTGCCCCATAAAAATACTATGATACACATAGTTGGAATCTAAACAGCAAATAACCACAACACAATAAAGTAAAAACAACACACACTGTTTATTGAGTTCCCAATGGCTCCAAGAAACACCAACATGACAATTAAGAAAACAAAATAGGACCTATGAGCCAGCACTGCCGAATAGTGTATCCACCGGCATGCTTCGCAAATAATTATGTTTATCAGCTGATACATGTTAATAACACTTGTGTGTTTCCTGCTTAGGTGATATTTTGGGATAATTTGTATTCATGATGCACACAGACTTAAAGCAGTATTAAGGTCTGGGCGTTTTTTAACTTAATGCATTCTCTGCATTAGGGTAAAAATGGCCCAGCACCTTTTTTCTCCCTCAGTCCCCCCCCAGTCGTCGTCCCCCCCCCCACACTTACCTGTCAGCTATGCTCGTCCCCGCCGCCGGTCCCAAAGCGATCCTCTGTTCCCCCTGAACTTCCGGGTTGCGGGGGGAGGATACTGATGGCAGAGGAGCCATAGGCTCCTTCTGCCATCAATCAAAGAGAGAAGGGGCGTGTCCTGCCACAGGGCTGTGTGTATATGGACGTATACAGCCACTGCGGGCACAAGCGCGCACGGGTGCCCCCATTAGAACGATGGTGGCACCCGTACAGGGGCCGTGGGGGAAGATTGCTGCTGGGACCCACTAGGAATTAAAAACTTTTAAAGAAAAACAGAAACAGCCTCCAGCAAAGGTGGGTCTCCTTGTAGGAAACATTTAAAAAAAGGTGGCTTTAATATCACTTTAAGAAAGTGTAGGGTCGCCTGAAACTGTTGTCTCACAAAGATTTGTGCATGTTCTTGATTGTTGCTCCTTGGAATTATGTCCAGTCCATTTTTGAAGTTTTGCGTTGCATGTGTCAGATTTGGCTTTTTTTCTCTCCACTGTTTTTGTGTCATACCAATACAAACAAAAGAAATAAACATGAGAATGCCTAACATTTGTAATTGCAACAATTTTCTGCGCAAAGTGGTGCATTATTTGAGAGAAATGCAGGGGTGCCAATATTTTTGGCGATGACTGCATATATATATACACTGTATATACAGTATATGTAGGTTATTTTTCAAAGTAAACCTAATAAAACTGTCTCTATTCATAGCCACTGTACAGAAGTAAAAGCAAAGTAAAAAAGTAATAAAGTCGGGATATACTCAGGGGCGGCATGTTTGATTAACGGCTAGGAGTTCATTGTTATAAATCTAAAATAAAATGGGATTTATAGAACTGCATACCAGCTTTTGATGTTGGAAAAAGCAGCTACTTTTTTCACAATTTATGAGGGAATAACACTGCGATTCAGAATAGTAGCCTATTCTTTGAGTTACACAAATAAGTGTAATAAAGTTACAAAAAAAGTTAGTTTGTTAATTTTCCATTTTATCTTTTTATTTCTACTTTCTATGTTTAATTAATGTGATTTGTAATACCAGATGTTATGAATGAGGTTTCCAATTTTTTTAAGTGCACCTGTGTCCAGAACATGAACATTAAGGTATTTACACATTCTTAACAAGCCATAAAAGAGCTTTAAAACAAACCATCATTGACCTCTCTAGCTGCATGTACCATGAAGTCATTATTCCTCAAAGATCACAAGAGAGACTTTAAAGTTGAGCCTGTCAGTTTCTACCAGCTTACAGCATCTGTTTATGTGGTTTCTAATATTTACATTAGAAGGTTGAAAGGTAGCCAAATCCATGTTGCCAAAGAATATAAGAGAAGAGGAGCTGTGATTTCAGTACCTCTGCTCTGAACTTTAGAGATTAAAGTGTATGTGAACCCTAACAATGAATTTCTCTTATCTATGGTCTGCTAAATATACCAGTACAAATAAATATATATTGATCCTGCCACAAGTCAAGCGCTGTCCTGTGTTCCTCTATGCTCTGCAGTCTTATTTTTCTGCCCATGCTATCTCTGTGAAGTACTGAACACCTCCTCCAGACATTATGGAGAAGAGAAGAGGGGGAGGTGTTCTGTAGTCTTGTTGTAATAACACTGCTTCACAGATACAGTAAAGTAAGTGAGCATTGTAAAAACACGGCAAAAACGCAGCAAAAAGCAATGCCCTGCATTCCTGATCTGCTCCAGATCTGGTCCTGAAAATGGTGTGAAGCTGCCCTCAGGAACTAGATCTGGAATGCATTGCATTTCGCGGTTTTACCGTGATTTTGTCGCGTTTCCGAGGCTTTTTCTTTTGCTTTTTTTTTAGCTTAAAATGGGCTTTCAGGTGTGTTCCAGTGCGCTTGCATGTGCTTTTGATGCCTTTCCATGCGTTCCAAACCAAATTAAACATGCAGTATTTTTCTGGTCTAGTCTAGTCTGGAATGGACTGCGCTGGTGTGAACAGAGGCCAGAAATAGCATAGGATGCATTTTGAAACAATCTGGTCTGGAGATTATCTGGATTTGGTGTGAATGGGCCCACAAACTGCTTAGAGTCGCCTGGAATTTGCAGAGAGGCCTTCCCCAAAGTAATATCTCACATGTAAAAGGTATATTTTTTAAAATAATTTTTAGGTATGCTGTATGATTAGGAACACATAGCAAACATATTGTGGCGTGGGGTTTTCTCAAATTTGGCTGGAACTACTACACTTATGCTGTAGTTCCTCTTAGTTAAAGTACTTATGCTTTAACTACAAAAAGTGTTATTATGTAGAAAAACCATTATCTTATCTCTTAATTATCTTGTTTGTTTGGCTTTTGATTTCAAAAAGCCAGTATAAAGGAAAACGTAATGGTAAAAAAAATGTAAGTTTCAGCAATCTTTTTTTGGCTTATACATTTTTAGAGGTCCACATAACTGGGGACTTGGCAAGGGTGTGTCCTTTTCCTAAATACATTGTGCTGGAAGGTGTCCCTTTTTCTCATCTCAGAAAATTAGGAGGTATGGCTTTGAGCACACCACAATTAAACTTTGAATGTTTATAACAAGTGATAGGTCTATAACTATGTGTTGGAGATTGCATGAGTGGCCTGCAGAGCAAGTCAAAGCAGTTCCCTCGCTCCATGGCACAATAATAGAATGATGTGGTTCCTCAAGATTCACTGTGACTGTAAAGATGACTAAGGCTTAAAGTCAACAATCTAAGATGATTCCTTTTGATGAATAAGCATCTTGGAAGTTTAAGAAAATAATGGAAACAGCTGATAAGTGTTGATGGTGCCTGTCTGCAGGTGCTACCTTTCTCACCACTGTGGACCTGTAGGGCCCATATACACCTGCCACGTTAGGACTGCACAGGTAGCCTTCCCCAGCACAGTCTCAACCCAATGACAAGGTAATTTGCCCTTTTCTTCAATTGATACAGTACAATACCACTGTGGTGGTGTACACTGAAAAAAAGTACTGTATGCATAGGTACAACCAGTACAGCTTCGCCACGCTGTGTTTGGTTGGAGTTAATGAAATGTCATATGAGGCATTTCAATAAACGTCTAACAAAAAAAAGTAAACAGTGCAATGTGTCAAGAGAGACGTATCAGCACCATTCCTCTCAGCATTTACCAGTGGCTGTGCGTTCAGCATGGCTGGCTATTGTTAACTAGCCCTTAGATTTTCTCTAACGGGAATCCAAGCATTATCTCGGCGGTAGCATAGGATCTTGAAATGCAATGACTAGTGTTTATTAACAAATGATTCACAAAATTGAATAACAAATCATTCACAAAAACTACACTATGCTAAAATGCAGAGAGTATACCGTATACTGTATATCTAGTGGAGCCTAAAGTAGAAAGCCAAAATAACCATATTTAGCTCTCTAAATTGAAAATTTTAAATAGCCTTAATGGATGAGGCAACCACACACATTAAACTGAAATCATTTCCTAAAACACTCTTCATAAAATCACAGTGGCATCTAACAAACCTACCAGCTTAACAAGTCTAGCAAAAAAGACAATACATTATATTATGTTTATAGTACTATATAGAGGGGGGAAAAAAACTATATATTTATATGTGTGTGTTTACATAAGTGTTTTCTTTTTCTTGCTTTTCTTGGATAAAGCATTACCCATTACAAACAGCAGAAGAAGAATACAGCAATTACATTTGAATAGATTTTACACCTTAGGGGTTTGGCGTTTTTTTCCCCAACAACTCATCTTTCTTATTTTACTCACCCCACTCCATAATTTGAAAACTATAAATCTTATATTTGCAGATCTATTTTTGTAGCAGAAAATACATTGTAAGCGTATTTTCTATAAATTGTATATTCTTTCTGTAACAAACTCATTAACATTCATAGTAATGTGCATACCTAGGTAAGAGATCAGTGAGAATGATTGTTTTGTCAATAACCAGATACAGATGTCAAATACATAATGCAAATGGAAGGCATCCATTATAATGCTTAGATATACTTGTCTGATTTGCAGTCAGTGGTTCCAATTCCTGGGAACAAGCTAGAGCTCACCTTATTCAGGAAATAAAACATTAAAATGGAAATACTGAGCTCAATGTGTTTTACAGCAGCTTATGCCTGACATCTTGCTGTTGGACATAGGTTTCTATAAAGTTTACACCTAATAAATGCCAGAATCATTATAATCATAAAGCTACAATTATGTATTTTATGACCTCTCCTGGAATAAATATACATTTACATGTTAAGCATAGTAATGCAAGAAACAGCCAATTAAACAGAAAGAAAATGGTTCTTAGCAGTTTCATTACCAAAGAGCAAACACCTGAAAAATGGAATTTTCAGCTATACCAAGATCACGTTTAATTGGAAACTTATTAAATATAATATTGGAGGCTACCATTACTGATCTGATACCATCAACTGTTTGATTGTTATTCAAAAGACTGTTCGTGCAGGATTTCCAAACGAAAATCGCACAGTGTATGGGCACCTTATCTCTGTTATTTTAGCTCCCTAGACACAACAAGCACTTAATGCTTGCAGTGCAGGGCTAGCCCTGCACCAGAGTTCTTCTTTTATTCACTGACCCGGAATAAAACTATTCAGATTAGGAAAGCTGGAGCAAAGTCAAAAGTCTGTCTTCATGTCCTATCCCAGTGATTCAATGTTTTGAAGCAAAACTGTCAGTATGACAGCCAGGCAACTAGCACTTTCAGAAATGGCATGGTCCATAATTCTCTCATGATTATTTTCCTTTAAACTGGCCACACTTGTTACAATCTCCTTGACATTTACTATAAAGAGTGATTGTATTTACATTGAATGCTTTGTTTAGATAGCCCTTTACATTTCATAGTTGGGTTCGGCATCTTCAGACATCTTGATTGGCTGCCCCCGAATGATGCAACTCCCGCCTATGTGCAAGGGAGTTAGTTCATTGTAGCATCAAGGCATGCCGAGAATGTAAAACGACCCGCAAATGCAGATTAAATACAGTACGTTGAATGCATTGAGAACTATCCTCACCCCTCTGAAAGAATCAGTAATAAGGTTGTAAAGTAATTGATACAATAATGGGTGTATGTATGCTTATGCTAGCCAAGCAGTAGGTTGTGAGATCCAGGAGGATATGATAACTTATGAATGGTAAAGTATTGCATGCATATTGCATTTATTAATATACATGGTAAAAAAAATCATCACAAATACATTTTTTCCTAATATATTGTTATATCTTTTCGTTTTGGTACTTTTAAAAGTCCCGTCAAGGTCTTTTAAAATGTTTATTCAAAATATTTAAGGGATGTTTTTCCTTTATAATTAACCATAGACAACGTTACATGGGCATATCTTTGCACAGTCAACATAGGTCATGGCCTCGGGTGGTAGGTTTGCCAGGAATGGCACCTAGTCACCCACGCATGTTGCTGTCAGTAACACAAGCTTGTATATAACATGCTCCAAATTGCCAGCATGACTTGCAGTGAAATCTAGCTGGGTTTTCATTACTGCACAGCTCGTGCATTTTTGTTGCTACCATAGCAAACTAGTCTCCGCGACTGTTTATCAAGAATTGAACTGCTGAACAAAAGGTTGACAATTTTCCCTACTTCTACTTCTAGTCATTGGTTCTAGACTTACTGACAGAGAGTGCACCAACTACTTCTTTAAGACTCTCTACCACCAGCTATGGCATGCCATGTGTGACTATGATGTCTAATTCTGTTAGTGTGATATTAAGGCTAGCCAAATGATTGGGGTAGGAGGGGAGAGCCAGCTGGCCTAGGGGAGCAGAACGTGTACATCCAGCCCTGGAACTAGTGCATTAAACATACATTGATTTTTTATTTTGTATTAACTTAATCTACAAAGAATAACAAATATACAATAGAGCAAACAGGTATATAAGAGTAATGAAAACTTAACAAGAGATGAATTGCAGAGGAACTTAAGAAGAATATAAGTCATTTGGAAAGCTAATCATTCGTATAAGTTAACATCTAATAAGAAAACAAAAATAAGTATATCTGCATCAAGAAGGATAATTTTTGGGGAAATATTCATGAAAGTAAACAATATATACTGTATGTATATATATATACAGATATATGATATACAGATATATATAGATATGATTACAGATGCGTAATCATGAATATTATGTAGAAAAACAAAATAAAGACAGCAAATAATATGGGCGATTTTAATATCAATGAAAAGTGGGAGAAACAAAAAGGAGGGGGGGGATTACATTATTTTCTATTAGGCTTATAATTTTGATATACAAAATGTAACATTGATTCATTTTTAAACTATAAGGAAACTGCTAAGGTGCATGTGATTGAAGCTGTTCTGAAAATAGAACAATACCACAATATGACATGTCTGTAAAACTGCTGACTGAACACTTAAACATCAACCACATCCTTCATCCCAAATGACTGTACTAGTAATCACTGAGTTTGTTTCTATGTTAATTTCCTTTCCAAAACACTAACATCAATAGACAGTAGACAGTACCCACAACATCGTGCATAAGAGCTGTGTATTCTTAGGGCAAGTTTAGTAGATTTACGTCTTAATTTACATTATACGCCAGTGGATGTAACCAGGGCTAACCACAGATATGAGATAACAGTGTCTAATGTCTGGTTAGAAAACCTGTCCTGATTGCTATTGTTCTTTTTGGCAGAAGTGGTGATGGCAACATTTGTCTGTGCTATCCATTTCCTTCCCTCTCTATTCACATAAACTTGGTAGGTCAGAAGAGCTGACCTTCCAAGTTTATGAAATGCCGTGTTGACCATGACAGATTTGTTACCCTAATAGCATTCACGTCTTTCCTGCACACCAATTACGGCTCATCTGACAACGTTCAAGAAAGAGATAGGTAGCTTCCCAGCAGCACAAAACCAACTCATCCTCTCACGACAGACGTGGATTCACTGTAGTGATTCCATTTCTTGCCATCACAAGACATGGTTGTTTTCTCTACAGTGCCCAGTCCACTCTTTATGGCACAAGATGGTGATGTGCTGTCTACAGAAGACAGGCCACCCTTCATTCTATGAGGAATAAGATGATGGTTGGTTCCCAAGAGCACTCAGCTCAGGACAAGACAAGGTGGGCTCCATACTACTCCCAATCCCTGTCTCATCCCACAGGGACAAGATGAAGGATAAAGTGCCCAGAACACCTGGACAAAGCAGGTGTTCTGGACAAAGCAGACAAGAATAGAAGCTACTCAGGGAACTCTTTATAGTACAAAAATAATCCATATTTTTAAAAAAATACTGAGCAAAATATTTATTGCCATCTTAAAAATGACAGATCTATCATTTAAAATTCAGCAGGCCCAGGGAACCACCACTTTTAAAAGCAAAACTAAAGTCACCAAATAAGATATATCTTGTTGCACTTACAAGATTGGTATGCATCCAGTCTCAATGCATATGTTATAAAGGATTTCACCAGCTGCATCCAGGGCTGTGGTGGGGTGAATGCCCCCTCAATTGCCTTTACATTCAGTTCCATGTCTTTGTCTCTCTTTCTGCTTCCTCTCTAAAGATCAGGACCTGCAGCAGGGAGGAGCTGTCTGAAATCACTGCTAAGGCAGATTCGCACCACAGCCCTCTCAACCCCATGCCAGCTTAGAAGTGTGACATGCCCAGTAACTGGGCAGAGATCTTGGTAATGCTGAGCCTGTGAATTTCTCAGAATTTCTTTTTCCATTCTTTACATGCCATTATATGAAGTTATTCTACCAATTTTGAAAGGGCATATACCAGATGACTTTATCTCAAACGAACATATAATGTGATATTCAATGTCTAAAGTAGCACAAGTACTCTTTTGCCTGGTCAGCAGGTTGCAGTTTGAACCAACTACTCCAAATAGGCTGCATGAGCTCTGTCATCTGGCCATGAGTCACAATGTAGCTGTGCTCGTTGCCACTGAGTTGCATCATTGCTTTTCGCTCACTTCATGAGCTTCAATAGTATGCTGCTGTGCATATTCAAGGTCTTCCCTTTTTATTTATCACATGGCTAAAAGGAGGAGCTTTAAATTCACACTTTAAATTATATACTTTAAATTACATGGGCAGATAAATTGATTTACTACTCTTGTTGTGGAAGAATTTATAAAACTATTAATGCAATACTGCCTAAAATCATCATGGTTAGAAAAACTTGTTCCCACATCAACATACCTATATACAACAAACTCCACACTTTTATGTAACACTTTTTTCTTTTTACTGATGATTAAATTCACTTATTACTAGAAATCGTATACATTTCTTCCTATTCTTGCTGTTTCCACAGAATAATTGGCCTACTATTGTAGCTACTTCAGGTGTAGAAGTAGCAGGTCAGTGATTCTTTAAAATCTCCTTTACATTATTCCACTGTTATCTCTACTTAGTGATAAGCCTATACTTCCCCTCACTTTCCTTACTATTCTCTTTTAACAAATCTGCCTGATCAGTGGCATATGCCCTTCTAAAGCGCCATTTGAGCTTTTCTCAGGATACCCCCTATTCTTAATACTTATTAATAACTCCTTTGATTTGTTTACAAATTCTTCCATTTTTGAGCAGTTGCTTGTGTACTGCCCAATTAGTACTGCATCTTTCTGACACTGAAGTTGATGACTGGTGGTGTGAAGGAGGAAATTCCCAAATGTACGTTTTCTGAAGGATTCGGTTTACAACATATTTCCTTCCTTAAATGTCTCCAAATCAATGAACTGAATCAGTTCCCTACTCCAAATAAAAGTGAAGTAAATACAACTATCATCCCCATTTAATTTTATTTCAAACGTTTCCAGCTGGAAAAAATCTCCCCTTTACCCCCCCAGTACATTGTTCACAAACCTTAACCACAGGGTGCCAAACAATTTAAAAAAAACACGTTCCTTTCCTCCCACCAACCTAGGGGTATACAGACATATGCAGGTGCACATGCCACCCTTATTGCCACACCTTGTTTTTGGCAATATGTTTTAGCAAATAGGAAAACAATTTTGTCAGAACAAATTCAATCATTTGACCAAAAAGTAATTATGTTCCTCTAAATCTTTGTATTTTCTAAAATATGCCTACACACCTTTAAACCCACCCTATGTAGGATGGAACAATGGACAATGATTCTGTGTCCAACTGTCAGGGAACCAAGAAACCAGACAGAAACTCAAGTGCAGGTTAACAAATAAAAGGAGTTTTTTGAAAATAACAATAGACAAAATGGCAAAAAACAATGGAGAAAGTCCAGGATGTCATCGGTGCCAAGCGAGAGGTGAGATGCTAAAGCAGGTTGTAAGGCAAAGCAGGTCAGGGAACACTGAGAGCAGGATGAATGGAAGCAATAGCCGGAGTCAGAAACCAGGAGATCAGTCAACCAGAGCCAGGGTCATATACAGAGAACAGGAACAACAGTAGAGCAACTTGGTATATCTGAAAACACGCAAGGGCAGAGACCAAATGGACAAGCTGATGGTTAAATGGTGAACTGGTGTTGCATCATCACTCTGAGGCAGGAAGTTGCCAGAAGTTTTAGCAGTAGTTGCAGAGTGATGATTTTTACGGGTTTGCTTATGAGAGGGCACCAAAGAGGACCGAACAGTGCCAGACACACTGCAACACTGCAGCTCAACAAGACAAGGAAGGGTAAGCAACCCTGACACCAATCCTTACATCAGTGCTCAGTGCAGATGAAACCATTCAGCAGAATTTTGAATGCATTCTAGCTTTGAGTCACATTCATACATCATAATAGAAGTCACCAGCACTCGATAATATGTGCAAGAAGTAAAGCACTTTTTATTCAATTGTCACATGCGCCAAACAGCCAACGTTTCAGGGCCACGCAGTGTCCCTTCTTCTGGGCGACATAAAAAGTGCTTTACTTCTTGCACATATCATCGAGTGCTGGTGACTTCTATTATGGACTGTTTCTCACACGGCGCCATCCGTGTTGTCACTTCAAGCACCAACCTCTTACTCAAGGTCTGTACGCTGCATGGAGTGCAGGTGATTTCGTATAATCGACATTCATACATCAGACACAAAATAGCAATCTATTCTTTTTTTTTTAAACAAACTTTTATTCTGTTTTTGCGACTAAACCCCCAACAGGGCTAGCCGTACCTTACCATGACATATAATACAAAGAATACGAGGTTTTCTCACAACTGCCTCGACAATTGCAACAGAAATAACAACACCTTTCCCTCTTTCCATTTTTCCCGTGCTGGTTGCCCCAGTAACTATAAGCATCACTGTATAAGCCTATTTTTGTTGCTGCCCTACTACCCTGCTAGTTAATTTATTCTTTTTAATGCATTGCCAGCATAGCTTTTCACGTATTCAGAAAAGAGAACCAAAATCAGACAAAATCTCCCAGTTCTTTTTAGTTAGCCTGCGAGGCTTAGGAATTAACTCCCGTAAAGGACATTCCATTAGGACTGTAGCTTTAAATCTCTCGAGATATTTCATATTTTTTAATGCATACTGTTCAACATGTCTAATAAGAAGCTGAGAGGCCACTGCAATTTCAGGATACAAGAATATCCTGCGCAGTTACACAATAAATGTAAATACTATTGGCTAAGGTTGCTAGACCAACGTCTGCTGGTACTTACCTAGTAGACATGAGGTTCACCTTTTGTCCCTGCTGCTGCTGGCTTACTGACTGCTCCTCTCCGAAACTCAATATGGTGACATCAGGAGCTGGAACTCTAAGGCCCCGTTCACATTGAGCGATTTATCGCACGGTAATTCCCGCGATATCGCGGCTATTTACCGCGCGATATCGCTCTTCAATGCATCTCAATGGGGCAAAGGGTCCTGCTGTCGCGGGTCGTGTGTCGCTACAGCAGGACCCTTTTTGGAGCGGATTTTGCCGCGATTCCATTCTTTGCAATGCAAGCATTTGCGTGATATCGCGCGACAAATCGCGTGATATTACGCAAAATGCAAATCACGCGACAAACGCGCGATTTGCAAATTGCGCAGTGTGAATGGGGCCTTAGAGTACTTTTGGGCTAATATCAATCCACCCTGTGTTATCCAGTAAATCAACAGTAGCTGTGAAAGGGGAACAGTGAAGACACCATTGGGTGGATATAAATCTTCTACAACAATGGTCAGTGGTGGAACCGCTGGGGACTTCATGCAGAGCCTCTGTTGAGAAAGCCTGCTTTAAGCAGATTACACTCAGCCGGGATGCCTTTAAACTGACAAACAAAGAATGGTGATCAGTCTCCCTGGAAATCTTCATAATAATAACATTGTACAGTACACACCCATCTGCTCACTTGTCTAAAGCTTAAATTACGTTTTCTGAGTAACATTCCATACACATTCCAACTATTCCACAATGCCAGACTAGTCACACTTTTTTATTATAATCCTGGGAAAACTGCCTGTTCCCTGCTACAGGGGAATATTTACACTTTTGTAATCGTCAAACACTAATTACAATACAATAGGCTCCTTGAGAAAGGGAAAATCAGGAATTCTAGCTCAGGAAAGAAAACTTCCTGTGCTGTTGGGGGATTAATGTCCTACTGTATATAGGGAAGAGAGAGTGTTATCCATTACTAACAATGGAAGCAGCCATTGTCATTGTACTGGTTTAATTGGGTACAATGCTAGTTAAGCAGCCAAATGCAACGTAAATACAAACAGGATTATTCAAGAAAGCAGAGGATGGACTGCTACATGCAGTAACCTATGCCAACCAATCAGACATTTGGCCCTTTCAAACTGAAACATGATTTGTTGCTATGGGTACCATGATGAGATATTCATTATAGCCCCTCTTGTTTTCCCCTCTCAGGGTGATAAATATACATTTTTTATGCCAGTTGTCAGTATGAAAAACAGGCATTTTTAATGGAAGCTGACATGTTAAATGTATTTAAATAAATGTAATGTGCTTCCTTTCAATGGGAATTTGACTCGAAAGCTGGATATTTTCTGCATCCTCTAAGACCTGGGATGGGGAACCATTTTTCTGCCAGGGGGCATTTGGATATTTATAACATCATTTGTGGGCCATACAAAAATGATCAACTTCAAAATTAGCCTGCTATATTTGTTCAAACGTTTAATTAACTCGTAATGTGATGGCTGGAACTGCTTTTCTTTGGTGAGGTGTGTGATGTTACTTTCCTGTTCTGTCATATCTGTGTGCATTGACCCCCCTCCCCCCAGCTTTTCCCATGTCACCTCTCTCTTGTCCCATCATATCTGTGTGCATTGACCCCCCTCCCCCCAGCTTTTCCCATGTCACCTCTCTCTTGTCCCATCATATCTGTGTGCATTGACCCCCCCTTCCCCAGCTCTTCCCCTGCCACCTCTCTCCCATGCCACCATTTCTTGAGTTCTCATCCCTGTACAGTGCTCACCTGGCTTCTCCTTGTGCGATCCTCCCGTTGCTGCTAGGCTCGGGCGGCACATTATTCACACAAACTAGGCAGCTGGGAGGCCCCAGCATGGGCTGAGATGGCCAACTGATTTGCCTGACTGCAGTAAATGCTTCTGCTTTCGAGCCGTGATTGTTTCTAGTGGCCGGCCCGGCAGAAAGATGGAGGGATGGAGCTCCGGAATGCCATTCGGGTCTGGGAACCGAGGTGTCATATGAATAGTATAATGACATAACGAAAATTCATAGATACTACTGCTAACAAAAATTCAAATTTCGTTCGCATCCGAATCCCAAAACAAATTGACTTTTGGACCCGAAAATCGAATCAACGAAAAATCCGAATGAAAACTAAACTAAATGATTTTTTTTGACCCGCGCACATGCCTAATGTTTAAAAAACACTTCAGAGATATACGTTGGAAAACAACATTGTTATTTTTGTATTTACTTCTGCTGAACAAAGGGTTGAGCTTTGATCTGCATATGATGTCAGATAAAGCAACCTGACCAGTAAGAAACCCACTGATTTTAGATAACTTGCATCTTCGATAAAGGGTATCCCTTACACACCAAATTTTCTGCAATAATTGAAGCCTGACCTTTCCCTGCCATACCAATCCTATTTTGAGCCACTGACCCAACCACTTTGAGCCACCGACCCAAAACCAGCATGTAGCTGAGACTTTTTCTGATTTACCCGATCAGCATACTTGTTCTGGGTTGGTTTTCATATAGTATTAAGGCTACATTCACATCTACAAAGTAGGTGAGATGGAGTGTTCCTGTGACAGGAACTTTCGATTTCCTGCAGCAGGAATTCCAAATATTCCATTCACAAGCGGCAGCTGTCGCCCGTTCAAGCTAATGATCGGGTGACAGTGGGCGCATTTGAAAGCGGCAGAAGACTGATACATTGCATGTAGTTGTATGTGATACGATCACATGCGGTTAGGAATCAATCACTATCTCTGGACGCATTGATCATGCGTCCTGGGATAGTGACAAATTCCTAACCACATGTAAACGTATCACACCTTATTCAAGTCTCCACACAGCAGCCTGGTATGCAGTTCTACAGTAACCTGCAGTGCCATCCTGTGCGCTGTGGAACAATGTAGCATGTCTGCATTTTTCTGCACCGCACATCACATCCTTGTTGTCTTGTCTGTCAGCTTCACATATTTATAATCAACAGTGCAGTATATGCAATAAACATAAGATCCTGAATACATGATTAAACCCTGTAGTACATTTGTACAAGAATAATCACTTTTTTTGCTTTTTGCTAAAAGAATATTAATGATTGTATTTTATGACAAATGAAAACATAGCCATGAGGTTTTGCTTCATGGTTTTCTTTGATTACCCCTCCACCCCCCACAGTAGTATTCGGGAACTACAATTCTTAGGAGTTCATTTATAAAAGTTCCATCTGGCATATAGCCAGGCAGTTGTTGTTTGCACGGCATTATCCCCTGTGGATGGCGCTGATCAGTTATGCTCATCAGTGCCATCTAAGAGTGATAATACTGTGCAAATGTCATGCGCCTGGCATATAACTTTTATAAATGAACCCCTTAGACATGTTGTTGGATAGGCCAAGAGTTCCTAAAATTCTTGCTCATTGCTTTATTGTTATTGCTAGTTGAGAGTCTAGCCTCTGCTTCATCTCACAAAGTATCTATCTTCATCGGGTGTGAGTGTCCAGGAGGTTAGTTAAATATTAACTACACAATTTTTTTTGTCTGTGGTTTTATGCAAATGTAATTAATTAAAAAAAATTGCATTTTAATTTGAGGTCATGTGACCTGTGGTGTAAAAGCAATACCACCCATACTTCCCACTCTAGTGATATGACTGTCAATTGAGACTACATTTTCCGTACAGCTTCATTTCTGCAGAAAGTAAGCGCCATCCATGATGAGGACACCCCCCCTGTAGTGTTGAGGACCAAAGGGTGTGTCTTTCAAAAGCCAGGCTACTTAAGAGCATCCTAGATCATGCAAGGCATCATGCTGCCCAAAAGAGCAATGGCTGCCATGGTATCCAGGGCCGGGTGTACTCCCTCTGCTGCCCCAAGGCCAGGTTCCTCAATGCGCCCCCCTACCCGACAACCCCCCCCACCGTGGAGAATGGCAGACCTGCAGGCTGCATACAAGTAATCTCTCTCGGCGGTTTCCCCGCTGTACATTTAGCTCTGCTCACCTCTGCTGCCCTTCTACTCTCTGCTGCCCCAGGGCAGGGCCTTGGTTGACCTTGTGGGAAATCCAGCCCTGATGGTATCAGGTATCATCAATTGGCATGAAGGGTTGAGAGAAAGGGATTAACTGAGTGAGTTTTCCAGAAAGACACTGCACAAGGCATTAGGGTGAGGGTGCTCTCCGCACACCTTTCAGCAATCCCGGCCAGTACACAGGGATGGTGCTTGCAGTAACTCCACGGATGGCACCGTGCAAAACGAACAGTTGACGAAAAAGGTCACCAGCACTCAAAAGGTTATAAAAATGAATAAGTCCTTTTTATTGGACCATGGTGTCACGACAATCGAAAGAAGCCGACGTTTCGGGGCCACGCAGGGTCCCTTTCTCAAGGCAGAAAATGTGACCAAGCTGCTGTCAATCAGCAGAGGTGCACCTGAAGTTCTCCATCAGGTCCACCTCTGCTGACTGACAGCAGCAGAGGGCAGGTGCAATAGCCAGCTTGCTATTGCAAATTGAAATAGTAACTATAGTAATATAGCTAGTAGTTCCTATGCTGTTTTGTTTTTTTGTCCTGACGGCAGCAGCTGTCAGAACACAAAAAAACCCAGCAGATAGCAAAGGAAGCATTAGCCATCATTTCAGGGGGGTGCTCTCTTTCTTGTTGTTGCACCCCCCCCCCCCCCCCCCCCCCGCCCCCCTG
>NW_017307802.1:260481-292914 GCF_000935625.1 Nanorana parkeri
CCCCTCCTCTACGGATGGGGGGGCAGACAGAGGGCACCTCCCTGAAATGACTTATTTCAGGTTAGGATTCCTGTGAAGCTGGAGTTCAGATTTAACTGAACTGGCCCCCAAAATACCTCCAAGATTTGCATCTCTGCTCCCGTCTCATAGCTGCCACATGTCCTACTATGGCAGTAGTAATGCTTCCCTCTGTTTCCTTTTCCTCAATTCTGAGTCTACCTAAATTCTTTGTTTAGGCAAACAAGCCTAAATTCCATTATCAATTTATTTAAAATATTTTTTCTGACCACAAACACATTATTTGGAATAAGCTGAAGTTAATGATTGTAATTGACTGATCATGGTCTTATGCTCTTTACCAGTCAGAACCTACAACTATTTGTAGCAACATTCTTTCCTGTACTGAAAGTGTCTGTTGGTTTAAACTGAAAAACATGTTAAACAGAAAAAAAATAATGTGTTGCTTATTTCAGTTTGTAAGAAGCAGCTTCTAAATGTTTAAATGTTATTTCCTGAACTTCTGAAAACAGAATAAATACACACTCAAACATATACATGTAAACTGTCTATCCTCCCCAAAAATATTTTGCAATCCTACTGAGTCGGTCTTGTAATTCCCATTTAACAGACAACATAGGAAAGTCAGTGACCTCACTTATCTTTATTGCAGTATATCAACACAGGTTGGTCATTGACCTGCCCCCAGTTTGTTATATGGACATTAAAGGAGAATCACAACTCTAAGGTCATCAGCCCACTCTCTCCTATTAGTAAGTTTTTGGTTCTCAGTGCCCTTATGTATCTATTCCTCAAATGACTGGTTTAGAGAGATATTGGCTTTATACCTGGTTGTAGACTTTTCCCAACATTAAATTGTGCTGTACCTAACAGCATCTCACAAGGTTGTCCAATGTTAGACTCTTGAGACTTCTGGAAAATCATATATGTACACTGAGTGGCCAGATTATTATGACCACCCCATCAGTACTTCGTTGGGCCACGAGATGACTCCACGAGATGACTTTGTTGGGCCACGAGATGACTTTGTTGGGCCGCCTTGTAACTCCACGAGATGTTGAAAGGTTATGCGAGGAATCTGACACTGCACTGTTGCCCTTCTGTTGTCTTGTACCAGTCTTGCCACTCTCCGTTCTGCCCTAACATTGACTAGTCGCTGACGGCCACAATTCACACGTTCAGACCCGGCTGACAGTCCAGTCTTTAAACACTTTAACAACAGCTGCTCTTGAACATTTAACGAATTCTGCTGTTTGGCTGATACTCGCTCCATGGCTCCAAGCGCCAACAATCATCCCACGTTCAAAGGCTGTTAAATCACGTTGTTTACCCATATCTTCAGAAACAAATCACTTCTACTGTCGTGGTAAACAACCTGCTTCCCTATTTATAATGGTCTGGCCCTCTAGCAACTTCAGCGCAAAATTATAGCTAATTATAGTTAATTTGCCTACAAACGTCAGGTGGTCATAATAAACTGGCCACTCAGTGTATATGCATACTGTACAACCCCTTGGATAACGCCTGCATCATTAGACTTTCCTACTAGACTACAGAAAGTATGAATAAAACATATCATAACCAAGACGTTCATAGCTTAATAGAAGTAAAGCTAATACAGTAGATGACTTTTCTTTATCAGTGCCTTAACCTATAATGATGCATAATGTTCTCGCGCCTAATGGCTTCACAAATCCTACAGTCCATTAAGCTACAGATCCCTCTTCTTAGTGTTGTCAGTCCATGTGGCAACAGGAAATTGGTCCTCAGGCTTGCCTGACAAAATAGAACCATCTGGAGCATCAACAGTAACCGCTGTCTCTGCAAATTAATGAAGTTTTACTACCAGCTGCTGTTGCAACAGAGGCACGGTCAGGCAGACCTGGTAGCATGTTCTATATCATCAACTGGAGAAACGGAAAGTAAGATTTGATTTTATGAAATCTATCGTCACTATTTAAGTAAAACAAGTCTTGGAAACTAGTTAACTGCCCTCAGAAAAGCAAATGGGGAAAAAATTGTCATGTATAGCATTGTTCATTTTAAAAAGCCCTATCATTATGTGAAAGCAGTGATGCACTTAAAGAAGAACACTGAGTAATGAAAAAAACTTACCTTGCAGTGGGGCTACCCCAGCACTCTAAGGGTTAAGTGCTTGTTTTGTCTAGGGGACAGTTTTAATATTTCATTACTTACCTGATCCTCACTCCTGCTGGCTTCCTCTGGGCTGCTAAATGGGACCCTGCAGCATCTTCTCCCCTTCGCTCCAGCGGTCTAAGTACCCCTGAAGTCATCACGTCTTGGGCAGGTCTATAGACATGAGTACGCCAAGGGACATTCTAACATCAGGAGCAGAAGGGGAGAGGGTTGAGTGCTGAGATCAGGTGAGTAAAACAGCTGTATCTGAGTCCCCCAGAGAAAATGAGCACTTCAGGTAGCCCCTGTGGGGGCTCACAGCAAAAGTAGATTTTTTCTTTGCCCGGAGATCCTCTTTCTTATAGAACTTTAGCCATAGAATAGGAAAGGTTAGATCCTCAGATTCTTATTGCTGTCTGTGGCACCAGATTTTTCTCATCACTACAGTTGAAAACAATTAATTTGTGCCCATCGACTATTAGAAAATGAAACAAACTTCAAAAAGAACCATTTACCAACGCAATTCTAGACATGTATGGCTATTTTAGACTCAATTTTATATTGCTGTTTTCATACTCTTTGTGAAGGTTCATCTCACTGTCTGCCTGAATGGCTGTGTTTACCAGCATAGAAAGCAAGAGAAATATCCCAATGGGAACCCAGGCAGCAGTAAATACCAGGCAGATCCCCAAACTGCTTTTCCAATCTATTCATAAATAAGAAAAACGTTTCTCTGTGCTTTGTGTTTTTCCCATAGCGTCTTATGTCTAGGGGTGCTGCGTACTTACCTGATCCCCGCCCTTCCTTTACACAATACCACTAGACAAAAACAAGCAGTTATCCATTGCATTGCGGGAGTGGGGATCGGGTAAGTAAAAGTCCTTTACACAATACCACTACAGAAAAACCAGCAATTATCCATTGCGTTGTGGGCTTTGGGACAGGGCCGCATTTCCCACAAGACCAACGGAGGCCTGGCCTCAGGGCAGCAGGGAGTAGAGGGGCAGCAGGGGTGTGGAATTCCTATCTCCTGACACCAGGGACATGCAGTTCCGGGCGCCGGGCGGGTAGTTGTTTTCCACATTTAGTCCTGCTTTGGACAAGCAGAGCTAAATGTAGAACGGGGAAGCCGCCGCTTGTTTTGTACAAGTGATAATAAAATAAAAAAGGAAAAAAAAACCATCCCTGCTGCCCCACGGGGAGGGGGCACATCAAGGAACCTGGCCTCGGGCAGCAGATAGAGTAAATCCGGCCCTGCTTGGGGATCAGGTAAGTAAAAGTCCTTCACACAATACCCCTAGACAAAAATGAGCAGCTAACAATGGCAGTGCATGGGTAGCCTCACTGCTAGGTTGTTTCTTTTTTTAACCATGCAGGGGGTTTTAACTCTTGATCAAAATTATAGCCACTTATCCCAAGAAAGCTTATACCACTGATGGATCCTGTTCTTGTGCCAGGTAATAATTCATTTTATCACTATTGATTATTCTCTTTCCTAACACACATATTTCTGGGAAAGCAAAGAGCAGAACAAAAATAGACTTAGTTCATATAATGCTTGGGCACTGGCACTTGGCACTGTTAGCTGCTAAATTATCCCTGTACTTGTGAGGACCTCAGTGTCAATAAAGAATACTGCATCCCGATATATTTCTCAGTTGTAATTTAATTAATAGTGCATTAAACAATATTATATTCAAATGGTCAACTAGAGCTCGCCATACTGTACATGGTTAGAATTTTGTTTAAAAAAATGATCACTTTCTAATAGTTGATGGGTACAAATTGGTGATCGTTTTTGACTGTAGTGACGAGAAGAATTGAAGGCCGGGGTTGGAAAATGCACAGCCGCGACATGCCAAGGTGAATTAACGCCTGTGCGCATGTGCAGGAGTTGTCATTGGGACACGGCTAATCAAGTGTCCAAACACTTGAAACCTGGAAGTAGACCAGAGAGAAGATGGAAGCACCGGCAAGGGAGGAACGCAATGCTGGAGGGGATTGCATTGGCAGGTAAGTCTGCCATAATGTGCTAATATGCTGTGCACATTAGTATATTATGGCTTAAAGATCTAGGGGGGCATTCTTTTTTCAGCCTGAGTCAATGAAGTGTCATTTTTTACTTTAATATCAACAGTTTTTAGGATAAAATACAGCAAAATTAATTTTATTGCACAGACACAGAATATAATACCCAATTTTTTGGTAAAATATTAAAGATTGGGTTGTGTCGGTTAATGGGATACCAAACATGTCGAGCCTTAAAATTGCATGCACCTGTGAAATCGCAAAAAAAACCTACAATACCCATAGCTGTTACTGCTCATCAATTTAGTGTTAACAATGATTGATGACCCTGGAATTATTACTCTCACTCGTTTGTGGTGATATGTAACATGTGTGGCGCAATCATCGTTGTTGCACACGGGCACGCTTGACCCATGTATCAGATTGCGTGTGATTGGATTGTAATTTTTTCTTTACTATCACTTTAAAGTGACACAAAATCAGGAGTTAAATCTTAAAAAATCATTCTAGTATCTGAACTATTAACAAAAATGTATCGTATTTGTGTATCACTCGGCTGTAGATTCTCAAATCATCTCTGAATTGGTGCTGACACTGTCCTACCTTCTGGAGGGTGGCTACTTTTCTCCCCTATGGTCCCTGTGTGTGTTGTAAAGTAGCCACCGCTCCAAGCTCACTCCCGTGATGGACGGGGCTCGATTTACTCTCTCTGCTGCCCCAAGGCAAGGTACCTAAATGTATTTTTAAGATTTAACTCCTGAATGATTGAAATGTAATTTTTGACTTTAATATCACTTTAAATGTGAGTCATAGGAGTGTCATTTTTGACTTAAATATCCCTTGAACTCTGAATCATTGAAGTGTAATCTATTTGCTATTGTTGTCTTGTGTTTCCTATTTTATTTGCATGATTTGATGGTGAAGGAAGGCTGAGCTGGCCATGTTGTGTTATGTGATGAAGGAAGAGATGAGTCTTGTGTATTGTGGGTAGGACTGATTGGTGTTAGGTTAGCCTGGCATGTGACAGCTCTGGTGTGTGTGGAGTGTGATGGCAGTGTGGAGTAATCAGCATTCCTGACATTGTATATCCAGCCCCTGGGAGCGGATACATAGCAGCAAAGTTAGAGCAGAGCCTCTGCCTCCGTCTTCCTGCCAGTGCTGTGCAGGGAGCAGCATGTGGGAGAGAGGGAGGTCCAGTGTGCTCAGTAACACAAGACATCTCCAGTCAGCCAGGGGGTGGGAAGCAAGAAGTTGAAGCGGACACGTAGCCTGCCATCGCCCTCATCTAACAGCATCTCCGTCTTCATCGGACATCTCCTCATCATCTAACATAACGGATCGCAGAGATCACCATCCTGTGCGGCTGGATGCAGCTCTAGGAGAAGCCCTGATGGAAGTTGTCAGACAAGTTAGAAAGTAACAGTGGAAACAAGAGCGGCTCCGATGTCACTGCCACCTATGTAACTGACACCGATCTAGTTACATGCCAATCCGATCAGCCCTGGCACCGTAGAGATCGGACATCTGGGCACATCAGGGGCGATCTTGAGGAATCGTGTGCTGCCACGTTGTAGCGGATCGTGTTGGGATGTGGGTGCCAGGGTCTGCAGGAGGCTGAGGATGGCATCGGCTGTGTTTGAGGGCACCTCCCTGGTGAACATGTTCGTTAAAGACTGCTGGGTTAATGGGATCAGGAGACTGATCATAAACCGGAAAGGAGACGAGGAGGAATTCTTCGAGATCAGGACTGAGTGGTCGGATAGGAATATTTTGTATCTGCACCGGAGTTATTCGGATCTTGGGAGGCTCTTTAAGAAGCTGCTTGAGTCATTTCCTGAAGATCATGGGGAGCTGTCACAGTCATCTCTGCTGGAAGGTTGGTGGAAAGGCCACACAGTGGCTCACAGTCTTATGTCTAGCCCGTCTTACTCTCATACTCTGTACTAGACCCCAAGGGTTTTTAGGCCATAATGAACATTTATTTTTTTTGTATGCTTTTCAGGATTGAGTGTTTTCATTTTACTAGTTATTGGGAGGAAGAGGCACTCCTTACATGCACAACTGCACAGAAAATGCACGCTTTTAAGGCGCTCCTATCATAGTCTATGGTCAGAAATACACTATTCCCCCCCCAAAAAAAGGCTTACGTACTTTTTCAAGTGAGACAACACTCAAGGACACCATTGAAAATAATGGGATTCTTTATCTTGAGCCTGCATTGAGAAAAAGCGCAACAAAACGCTCAGGTGTGAATTTTCAGGGTGCCATGTGTACACCTGAGCGTTTTGTCATGCGATTCCCAAAGATGAAGCATCCCATTCTTTTCTATGGCAGCTTTTGTAAAGCTTTTTTCAGTCACAGCACCCTTTAAAAGTATGCAAAATCTTGAGGCACCCCAAGATAAAATGTCATAGATTTTAAGAAAGACCCCATGCAAAAACACAAAAAAGGATTTTTCCCCTTCACATTGAAGTGCCCCCTGCAAATCAACATTCCCCCCCTTTATCCTGTTATCCGCAATGGGCCCATTCACACCTGCGCATTTTGTCTTGCGATTCCCAAACATAAAGCATCCCATTCTTTTCTATGGCAGCTTTTGTAAAGCTTTTTTCAGTCACGGCACCCTTTAAAAGTAGGTGAAATCTCGAGGCCCCCCAGGATAAAATTTCATAGATTTTAAGAAAGACCCCATGCAAAAACACAAAAAATGTTTTTTCTCCTTTACATCGACATCCCCCCTTCAAATCAACATTCCTCCCCTTTATCCTCAATGGACCCTTTCACACCTGAGCATTTTGTCTTGCGATTCCTGAAGCGCAACAACACTCAGAATAAGGAATCCTATTATTCTCAATGCACCTGTTCACCTGAGTGTTTTGTCATGAGATACCTGAAGCGCAACGATACTCAGGGTAAAGAATCCCATCATTCTCAATGGGCCCATTCACACCTGAGCATTGTGTCACTTGTCTGCTGTGTGAAGCTCGAAAAAGCTGAACATTTGCGGCAGAATTGTGCGTTTTTGGCCCTGTAGACTTTTATGGGAGGGCATGAGAAATGTGGGTTTACATGCATTTGTTTTAGGCACACCCACTTAAAAGTCTATAGGACCAAAAATATAAGATTCTGCTCTTGTACTACAAATTGCATGTTAAACCGTGCGGAAAACAAGTGCAAATGTGTATAAAAAGCCTCTAAATGGCCTGGCTTCGCTCACAGTTAGGTGTAAATGGGGCAGCTTGTGATTAGTCACAATACCTGAAAAGCTACAGGTTACCTTTTTGTGTTCTTTACAGTATAAAGCTAAACAACATGATTTAGTGTTATTAGTTAGCGCCCATTTACAATCAAACGCTGCGCTAATTGTCCCTGCACGATGCAGAAGAGCTAATCCCAGCACATTGCACGTGTACTTTTTTTGTTAAAACTTTATTGAAATGTCACAAGTGACATTTCATACAGATATGTGCGCACATCGGTTGTACAAAGTCGTTGTACCGCGTCACCCCTCTGCACTGAAAAAAAGTACAGCATGAAGTACTTTATTCAGCACACACCACCATGGTGGTCGCAATGTTGGTGGTGTAAACCAATCCAGTCTGTGACAAAGCAAACTGCCTTGTCTTGCATTAGGCCCAATCCAGAGCAGCGGTCCGATCCGGTCCGCCTGTCAGTTTTTCAGCCGGACCCGATTGGACGCTCTATGCAAGTCTATGGGCAGTCGCATTTAAACGTACGAGCGTCCGTTTACATACTGTTAGCCCCGGCTCGGTCCGGTAAAACAGACGGATCATTAATCCGTTTTCACAAACTGGATCGTGCCGGACCGGCGGTAATGTGATATAAACGGACACATGTCCGTTCACATCAGATTCCCCATAGACTTGCATGGGGTCTGGCACTTTCAGTTTTTTGTACGGACATGTATGTCTCAGAGGTGTTACATCCGCTCCGTACCACTCTGATCAGGAGAGGATCTGTTGACGGATCCTCTCCTGATCGGCCCGTGTGAAAGGGGCCTTAGGGCTGCGCTGGAAACAATGGCCAGCGCAGCTCCAGCGCTGATGGTGTGAACTGGCCCTTATACAGTAGTTATGAAGTAGAGCTTCCTGACAACTTCTGCACACTAAAAAAAAAGAATTCATATCACATAGCTGTGAGCCATCATTTCCGATTTCTCACAGGTTTTGTTGCATTGATCTGTCATCACTTTTTTCTGGAATTTAGTGGAATTTAGAATAAAAACCGTACAAGTAAGCAACTATATTTGAGTCATTGCAGTTCCCCTTTTAAAGGATTGCAACTAGTACTAAAAACACAATCTGAAACAGGATGTGTAAGTAGTTCTAAACCCAACCACTAAAATCTCATATCAGCTTTAACACTTCATTGTCAGTTCAAAAGTTGTTTTTGATTATTTTAAATCTGCAGCTTTCATTAAAAGACTATCTAGTGATCCCGCCATGAAGGTCCTTGTTCAAGTACTTCCTGTTGTGGTGACAAATGTCTCCCAACTGTGCCTCTGCGTTGTCATTATGTCACAGGCACCCATGGTGCAGACTTTAAAAGATTGTGCTGACACACTGAGCAGGCATGATCCACCATTGTCACTATGAAAAAAACTGGTCCATAGCAATCATGTGCAATAAGGCTGAAGTGAGTGCATGTAGACAGGAAGTGGCTGAAGGAAGCTGAAGAAGATCAGCAGCAATGAGATGAATAAAAACAAAATCAGACAGTAGTGTTATATGGAAGAAGAAACATGGAAATTGTTTATGATACATAGTGCCTTAGGAAACTAAACATCACCCAGTTGGGTTTAGTTTACTTTCAGCTACGTTCACACTAGGCCGCTCCGTTTTAGTTGTGACAGGCCCAGCAGTGTGTGCAGTGTTGAGCACATCACACTGTTTTTTTATTTTTTTAAAATAACTTTATTTGGAGTGTACACTCCATTCAGGTCCCCACACAACAGCGCAGGGTGCTGTGACTTGTGGTGCCATCCAGTGCACTGAGGAAAAAAGCAACATGTCTGCAGTGGCTATGTTCACATATAATGGTGTTGACCAGCGCTCTTCTGCACAAGAAAAACACAGGTCACCGCTGTATGTGTGAACGCAGGCTACATTTTTGTAACCTTTAAAGGAGAACTATGGGGTTCTATCTTTTCTTTATTAATGCATTCCTTAGGCTAAATAAGTAAATTATGTAATTTACTCTAATTAGCCAAAATGCACAGTAAGGCTGTAAACCCTTATTTAAGGTGGTGGGCGGGGCTAAGCGCCGCAATGAGGAGACATCCCGACGTATCTGACGGGATCCTCCCCACTTCCTCACTGTGACTGACAGTGATTCTTGAGAGCTGCTGCGCGTCTACGAATATATGGACATGCACAGCAGCTCTCTCCTTACCTGCACGTCCCCGTGTGCCAGCCGGGCTCCTTCCCCCCTCTCTCTCTCTCCCTGCCCTGTGTCACACTGACATACTAAAAAGATCGTGGATCGCTGATGACAGAGGGGAAGGAGCCCTCTCTCTCTCTTCAGCATTTACTACAAATGGGAACGTCCATATATGCTGCAGATCGGATGCTTGCCAGTCTGCAGGGATCCCCAGTGACATCATTCACCATATATGGACTTGCCCAGAGAGAGAGGGCTCCTTCCCCTCTCTCATCAGCGATCCCCAGTGAATTGAGGATGTCAGCGTCACACAGGGCAGGGAGAGAGAGAGAGGGGAAGGAGCCTTCTCTCTCTCCATCATTTACCACATATGGGCAAGTCCATATATGATGAATTATGTCACTGGGGATCCCTGCTGATCGGATGCTTGCCAGTCTGCAGGGATACCCAGTGACATCATTCACCATATATGGACTTGCCCATTTCTGGTAAATGATGGAGAGAGGGATGGCTCTTTATCCTCTCTCTCTCCCCCTGTGTTATGCTGACATCCTAACTACTGGGGATCGCTGATGAGAGAGGGGAAAGAGCACTGAATGTGCAGGGAGGCTGAGTCCGTCTCTTGCTGCTGCCTTCTCACTTCAGACTCCGCCTCCCGCTCACAAATGCCAGCGTGCACGAGCTGACAAAACACAGCTGTGCACGATGAGAGGAAGCGCGGCCACAGCAATGAGATCATTTGAAAAAAAAGCCGTGGGCGAGCTGGATCAAATGTTAACGCCCCCTAAGAGGAAAGGAGCTTGGAGCAGGGTTGAAGACGGCCATTTACTACAGGTTTTGAGGGTTTTATCTGTGATGTGCTGCGACTTTAGAAAAAAGTAACGATTCTACTACAATCAAGGTAAGGGGTATTTTTATTTGCCCTTAAGTCATAGTTCTCCTTTAAAAAACAACAAAATGTCGAAACCTGAACCTTCATTGCTGAAATAGGTCACAGCAGCAACACACAGCTTTGGTGTGGATAACCAGGATATGGACATACGGCCTCAGTGCTATTGTTCAGCTATGACAGTTTTGACATCTATGTAAATGAAGGGAGCACCTGCTTAGTACATAGTTACATAGTATTTGAGGTTGAATAAAGGCACAGCTCCATCGAGTTCAACCTTTATGTGTCAGTGTGTGTGTAATGTGTGTGTATATGAGTCCCTTGGGGTCTAAGGTTTTAAGAGTACCTGTACCCCTCTATATATTACGGTCTCCAGCAGCCCATAGATTTGAGCAGTGGAAGCTCAGGGTGATGTCACCGCACTTGTAGTCCATTGACATTTCCTCCTGTCCATGATACTGAATGTCTGTGCCTTGGTAAGGCCATGGACGGGAGGAACACTCTGCAGGAGTCAGAGCATTGCACCCATGATCTACTGATCGCAAATGCTTTCCTGGCTCTGATGCAAAAAATAATAAATGCTGTTTTTTTTGTCTTTTAGGAAGAAGTGTGCATTTAATTTATTTTGCAAACGGTGAGATTTCCCTTTACGTCATTGGATGTTTTTAAACATAGATTACATACTAGCTGGTCAGAATTCTGTGCATATTAGTGAATGTGAAAACGAATACCTGTCTAGATATATAGCCGTAGTATCCCAGGCAGAGTAAATCATGTTTAAGTATTTACAGATGTGGTCTTCCGCTCCTAGGTAAAGAAACAGACGTGCTTTAACAATATTCCACTTCCTGCTTTCTAGGCAACAGCACTCTATAGTCTTCTGCGCCGCTTGTGTTAATTGTAGTGTCATAACTATTGCTTTCTTCTGCAACCTTCTGAAAACATACTAAATTACCTATATGGGCATTTTGGGACATGTTAAAAGGAAATAAAATGACATACAATAAACAAAGTGGCATACAAAGACCACCCAAGCAATTGCTGAGGTGCAGCTTAGCACAACCTGGGTGATTATGTATTCAGCTGAAGATGCTTTGTTGGTTGCTGTGGGGTAAATTGTAGCAATAAACATTGTTAGGGTGTTTGAAAACCAGCCGAACATCGTACGATGTTTGGCTGGTTTGTGGCATGTTCGCAAGATAAAAGCGCACACTGCCCGTTCAGCATTGCGATCATCGTAAGTACGATCTGCCTGCCCAAAGATAGGCAGATCGTACGTTTTTTTAATTACCTTACAACCATCGCCAGACAAAAGTCTGGCGATGGTTGTAAGGTGTGTGCCCAGCATTAGGTGGAAGTCATTTCTGGCTAAAGCGGGGGATGGAAATAACATTTTAAAAGTGAATTTACTAAAGTGAGGGTATGTTTCCCTTAAAAAAAAGTACTCTTGGGAAGTAATTTCTGGCTGAAGCTGTAGATGGAAATAACATTTTGAAGGTGATTTACTAAAGTGTGTTTGCCTTAAAATAGTACGTGCGTGGGCAGCCCCACATGCGTGGCAACAAGGGTTACGTGCTCGCTTTTTTTCTGGGGACTGGAGTAAAGCAGATTTACTTACTTGGTCCAGGCTCCCTTGGCAGTTGGCACTCTCATCTTCTCCCCTCTGCTCTTGCTGTAGAATGTCCCTCAGCATCTTCAGGTCTTATGCAGGTTTTTGGAACTCACATTAGATTTGATGATATCAGCGGTCTCTAGACTGTCGGATCTCAAAGGAGAAGAGGGAAAGGTCTAGCGGCCAGGATGAAGCCAATGGGAGCAGGATTCTCATAATTAAATCTGCTTTACTCCAGCCACACTGCAAGGGTACTTTTTTGTTTGCCCAGAGATGGGCTTTAAGCATCCAGATATGTGCAGGAGAACTTAAAAAGCATTTCCACACAACATCTGAAAAAGTCAGTGAGCTGCTAATGCTGTCCAATAAATACTGCAGCTGTGCTAAAGTTAGTTTACTTAGGATCAGTAGGAAGGGAATAGGATTGCACTTGCAGGAGATTGTACCTTGTAACTTTCCTACTCTCTCTGTTTCCAGCATTACAGTCACCTCCAAACCTCCAAACCTGTGAGGGGCGTGGCTGCGGTGCCATTGACTTCAATGCACCTCCACGCCCCCTGCCCCAGAATAAAGGGGGGAGTTCAGTGTGCAATTACAGTGCATTCCAACAGCTACCGCTCTGGAACGCACCACAATTGGTGTGAACAAGCCCTGATGCTTTTTATATATTGCACGGATGTTCTATATTAGTTGGAATAATATTGGTCACATTTAATGCACTTTAAGAGTTCACATATGTCTTCATAAATTTGACTGATTAGAGCAACACATTGATGAAAAAAAAAGTTTTTATTTATCCATTTTTAGTATTCTTTTGAATATTATTATCACTAGTGGGATTGTTTTGGTACTTATAGAAATGTTATACTAATACACCCTGACCCCCTCCCCCCCCCCTCCTTTTCGATTGATAATTAAAAAAATGTAATTTAATAAATACCTGTTAATTAGGATCCAGTACCAGACGAAAGAGCTCCACGATGGCCGCCGGAGGATGACTTCTCCCTCTCTGCTCTCTCTCTCCCTGATGTCACCGAGGGAGAAAGAGAGAGAGAGGAGAGACTGGAGATAGCGCCGCCCTGTGCCCGTAACAGGCCGCCCGCCGCCCACCTCAGGTGAATCCTGGACATGTGGCAACCCTATCCGCTGTATAATGTACTATATTGCACACCACACTTTTTTTTTACTTCCACCGCGCCAAGCTTGCTCCCGTGATGGACTACAATCTCAAAAGAAACTAGTAGTCCATCACTGGAGCCTTTTTAAAAAAAATCAGATTAACCGATTGACTCCGGAAGATCAGACAAATCGTTATTGCAGTTTAGAACTAAAGGAGCTCAGATTTTTAATTGTCAATACAGTGACTTCTGGAGACACATTTAGAATAAAGAAACATTAGCTGGATATAACATTAGATATAATTGCCAATATTAGATTAAATCCAGGGACCCTTTGCAACTATGCAGAAATCTAGCCTTAGCTGCTTGGCTGGGAGTTCTCAGCGTATATAAACTTTATTCAAAACAGGGCACTAAATTCTTAATATTAACATTTTTAAATTGGCAATGTAAACACTTTTATGCATTTTAAATGCTGAACTCTAGGAAATATGAATTCAACCTCAGAAGATATTAATAATGATAATAACAGATAACAGTTAAATATACATGGGAAGTATACAAACATTCATTACTTCAATGCTGCAGTTGAATCTTCATGGAAAGCAATCATATAGCCTGGATAGAGAACATGGGCCTCCACCACTCAGAAAGTCTCAGCCTGCTGTAGTTCAAGGGTCATGAATGTGCCGGGTGCTGGCCAACAAAGCCCACCTTTGTTCCATGCACAAACAAGGAGGTCACACTGCCGGTGACATCACTTACAAATAACTATACAGCAAGGCAAGATTTGAAGTACACACTGCAGTCCCCACCAAGGCACTGTGCCAGCTAACACATTTCACCTGTATGGACTTAATCATTGAGAGCTCATATGGGTAAAATGTATTGGAAAAGTGATGCCTAGACGGGGACTGCAGTGCATACTGCAGTATGTACTCGAAATCTTGTATGTACATCTAGCATTTTCAGAAGAAGGCAATCTCCGTACTTCTCTCCTGTGAGAGTCACTGGAAACCATAATGCAAAGCATGCCAATGCATTAAACATTGCTTTCTGTTGTGAATCAGCATTGAATGTCCAGATTTATGTTGTGAAAATTGCTGTTATCCACTGCCTGGCCAAAAAAATGACTACCTGGATTTTGTACAGTTTTATGATCTGAGGTTGCTTCAGTTGGGCAGGTCTGGGTTCAGCAACGTTGTGTCCCCAAAAAATTAGGTCACCTGCATACCTAAATATACTGGATGACCAGGTTTTTCTATCGATTGATTTTTTCTTACCTGATAGCAGAAGTATTTTACAAGCTGACAAAGTCAGGATTCATCAGGCTCACATTGTAAAAGAGTGGTTCAGAGAGCATGAGACATCGTTTCCACACATGGATTGCCCAACACAGTGTCCAGACCTTAAAGAGGACCATTACCCATATCTTAAAAATAAGAACAAACACACCTTTAGAAATGTTTAGTATTGACAATCTACAAACACACACTTCTAGATAATTGCCGGATTTGTATTCTTTGCATGCCTTGTTTCTCTTTTCTTTCCCAGTCTTATCACAGTGGCCATTTTTAATAAGGGCAGATTACTAGATCTCCCTTTACATCCTGGAACTCTGGTACATGTGACTAGGACATGTGACCATGCACATCATCTCAGGGGAGGAAAATGCCTTTCACTGAGATCTCAGATGAGATTTCTCAGCCACAGCGAATGTGTGCTGTAATCAAAGCTAAAGGTGGGCCAACAAAATATTAGAGTGTGTGACTTTTTTTTGGACAGGCAGTGTACTATTAACCTCCCTGGCGGTATTCCCGAGTGTGGCTCGGGGTTAATTTTCAGTACCAATAGCGGTAACCCCGAGACCCACTCTGGATTGCACAAAAGTGTCACTTACCTTGTCCCTACGAGCCCGCGGTATCCTCTGCTGTACGTGGTCGGCCGACTCCGGCATGCAACTTTCAGTTTAGTTTTCGGCGTTACAGCGGGGGGCGGAGCCGGCGGGAAATTCAAAAGTGAAAGCATGCAATATACACAAAATACACAGAATACAATGTAATCTGTTATGATTTACATTACTGTATCAAATCATATCACTTCAATTTTGTCCCTAGAGCTTTGTCCAGCGCCCTGCCTGCACTTGTACTGTTCTTTCACTGCTCTTTCTGCCTGGAAACTTGAGAACGTCCATGACATCCAAAAAGCAGTTTTAGACGAGGTAGAAAACAGCGATAGTGATTTAGAATCACTTGCAGAATTGAGTGATAGCGATTCGTGGGGAAATTCGTCATCAGACACTGAAAGTGACAACAGCGACGGTTCTGCGACCAAGCTCAGTGATGTGCAAACTTGGTGCTCTATTGAGTGTGGTACGGATCAGGCAGCGCCCCCAGAATTCCCATTTACTGGACCATTTATTTTTTATTATTATATTATTTTTTTTAAACAATGTACTGCTTTGGCATGCAAAAATACTGCATAATCAGACCGCCAGGGAGGTTAATGACATTTAAAAGCTAAATACACAGTTGGCTGGTTTAGCTCAGCTCTAACAAATCAATATATACAAGTCTTGAGGTCTATAGAATTACATTATTCAGTCTGTTTACACTCTGTTAATATTATGTAACGCTGACAATGACCCTGTTAGACCAACACAGATCATCAAGAACCATTACTGCACTTGCAGCTCTGACTAGAATTGAGGTTCAGCTAATGACAAGTTTCTAAGAAATAGTGTAACTTGTGCAATAGCTTATTTTGAGCCTGGCAATATTTAAAGTATGCGTGTTGCACAATAACTGGCATCGTTTTTTGTTAGTCTGGTGGTAAAAAGTCTGCCTGTCCCACAGTGAGTGTCTGTATTTAAAATCTTGTATGAATTTGGGGCTTTATTGCATTTGGCATGGAAACCTTGAAAAAACATGGGAGGATGTTTTTGATGGTCACATACGCAATTGGTAAATTGGGTACTAGGTGACAAATTACAGCTTTCTTGTCTTTGTGTAGGAGAGTGATTCATCAGCAGGGGTTTACCAAAAGGAAATAAAAAAACTCTTGGACAGCAAATTTCTTAGATTGGAGGTTTGCTTGCAAGACTGACAAGATGTTATTCTACACTATCAGCAGTATGATGCTCATTTGCAAGGGAGTTTGGTGTACAGGCACAGAGGCACGTGTGATCGCCTCCAAACGTTACCTGTGTGAGTGATTAATTTAGGTACAGTACAAAACATTTACATTTAGGCTCCATTCACACATAGTGGTAAAGAAAATGTGCAAACGTTAACATACGTTACTATTAATATAGCCGGAACGTGTGGAACCGCCCATATTTCCCATCATCATAAATCCCATAATTTCGGGTGATTTAGTTGTGGGCAAATCTTTTTCCATAATAATTCTATTGAACATTTCCAGTAAATAGAGGTACATATGTGCAGACACATTGTGGGTAAGTGTTCAGTTGCACAATCAGTGGATACAACAAGCATATTAACAATCATGAGAGCATTGAAGGAAATACAGACCTATTAAATGTGACTTGTGCAGTTCAATTTCAGGGTCACCTAATTTCGTAAGCTATGTTCGAAATCAGGGTTTAAAGTGCGACCAGTTTAAGTAAAAGTAGGAAATGTATGCCATTGGGTGCCATAGCTAGCAGAAGTTGGAAAGATACAGATCAGGGTCCACAAAAAAAGATAAAGAATATTGAAAAGTGGGGAACATAGGGTAGGGTGGGGAAGGTTGTGGTACAAGTAAGATTGGATTAGGGGAAGGTTAGGTGGTATGGGAAATAAGGAAGGGGGTGAGGTATATAGTATTTAAAAAAGGAAGGTAATTGGGGATAGGGGGTGTTTGGTAAGGGGGGAAGAGTATGTAGGGTTGGGGGATGTGAAACCTAGGTAGGATCTTGACAGAGTTGCCTCATCTGGAGGTACAGCTACCTTGTCAAGGGTTGGGATGCAGGTCCTGTGCCTGGCCCTGGACAAGGGTTTAGTAAGAGGATTACCATTAGCTAGAATATGTTTATAGTCTTGTGAGTTTTGGAAGTATATTGGGGGAAGTATGTTTGAGGTGTTCAGAGTGCAGAATTTACTTGTCACTGACCATCTGCTCTTGAAGCTGCCTTTTGTTCACAACACACCGCAGCACCTACAGTATTGAAAGGAAAAAAAAATAAAGAGTGCAAAAATATAGTGTGCACCAAAACCACCTCCCACTATCAGCCACAGTCACTGCCTATCTCCATGGTAAAATTAAAAGTTAGGCATAGACCTGCCAAAAAAATGGAGGCAGGCCTAAAAGCCAAGGCAATAGTGGTGCGCTTTGAGGTTGTAGAGTGTAGTTGACTCCCTAAATCTGCTGCAGAAGCCACTGATTAATTACATTGATCTATTATTTGCTTTCAAGGAAAAAATGTATATTTTTTTGAATGTACTTTGTTTTTACACTTTTTTTTTACTTTTTAAAAAGATGAAGTACATTTTTGCAAAAAAAAGGAGACGTCAATCTATGGTATCGCTGGTTGATATTTTAACATACCTGAGGGCTTTAGCTCTAATTATTTTAGGAAGACACCCTGTGGCTGCCCACATTACATTAAGGTCTGTTGTGTCTGCTACTTTCACCAGAGGAGGCCTAGTACTGCTTGATGAAAACACGTGTCGCTGCTAAAACTACCAGAAAAAGCATTTGTTTAAATTATATGAATAAAACAGAAGGGCATTCTGCACCACAGGAAGCAAGAAAGCTAACTGTATGCACTCTATTTTACCAGGAGCTGCTTTATTTCATCTTTTAGATTGATGAATGGGTTGCTTTGAATCATATCTGTAGCCAAAACTTTTTATTTCAGAGTAGAAAAGGGCTAATGTCCCAGTTTGTGTTAGTGTTTTTACTGTCTGTGTTGAGTAGAGTAGATTCATCCTCTCTGTTTGTCCTGGTGAAATTGGAGGGAAATTCAACATTTTTAGAAAGTGAGGGGAAATCTTCAAATGGAGACACTTTATCTGTCGAAAAGGGGATTTCCCTTAACTTTGGACAGGTTTCTTTTTGCTTCCTGTTTTGTCTACTGGACATCTCCTCAACACAAAAAAAGGAACTGACACAGGCTTTAAACATTCCCTTCTCTATCTTAAACTGAAAAATAGCTATTGATACACTTTGAATGCGTACAATATATAGGCCCTCAGGTTTCAGGCATTAGAAAACTGCCACACTGGGCCACAAACTAAGAAAATGCGAATTGTCGCATGTGACATTTTGTTTTGGCACATCGCATGTCAAATAAATTGTTATGTCACGGCACATATAGTTTAATAGACTTATAGTAGAATGTGTAACTGTCTTGCACCATCACCATCTTGGCGCACTGCTGCACATTTCTATTGCGCCATTGTTGCATAGTTGTTACGGTTGAATAAAGACACAGGTCCATCGAGTTCATCCTTTGGGTTTTGTGTGGGGATTAGACACAGATACCCTTTTTTTTGGTATCGAGTACAAGTAACAATATTTATATTTTGGTGCCTGCCGATAACGAGTACCGATACCGGTACTTCCGGTAGCATAGAGCCAGCTTCCTGGGAAATCTGGAAGATGGGCAGCGTGTCATTACCGGCTGCCTGTCTTTTTGATTGCCCGGACAGCCAGCTCCATGCTGTTTAGCCGACTTGATGCTGATTGACTGGGAAGCCAGCATCCCAGTCAATCAGCATGTAGACGGCTTCTCGGCCAATCAGGGCCAACCATGAAGCCGGGAGGGGGGTCATTACCTACTGCCCAGCTTCCTGTTTGGCCAGGAAGCTGACTCCATGCTTATTGGCTTGGAAGCCACCTTCCCAAACTAATCAGCATGGAGCCTGCCAAACAGCATGGAGCCAGCTTCCCGGTCAATCAGGGTAATGTCAAGTTTTCTCGCGGCACTGCCGGTCAGAGGAAATCTCCTTCTAACCGGAAGTTCTGATATCGGGATAAGTATCGGAGCATTTGAGTATGAGTACTTGCCCAAATACTCGGTATCGGTTCATCCCTAGTTTTGTGTGTGTGTTTGTTACTAAGATTACCTGTACCTCTGTATGTCTTGCCTACTGAGAAAAGTATCTAGACAGTTCTTGAATGATTCCATACCCTTAGCTGGTACCACGGTCTTTGGAAGAGAGTTCCACAATTTTAAAGCTTTTACAGTAAAGAACCCCCTTTGCTGTTTAGGATTAAACCTTTTCTCCTCCAGTTTCAGGTGGTGGCCTCTTCACTGAACTAACAATAAACAGATTTTTACTGATTATCCTATCACCATTAAAAAATGTGTACATTAATATCATGTCCCGTCTCAGTCTCCTCTTTTCAAGAGTGAACAAGTTTAATGCATGCAATCTTTCCTCATAGTTTAGGTCTTCTAACCCCTTTATTAGCTTTGTCTGGACTCTATACAGCTCAAGAACACCCTTTCTGTAGATCGGTGACCAAAACTGAACCGCATACTCAAGATGTGGCCGAACCAGTGTTTTGCACAGGGGGCTGAATCATGTATTTGTCTTTCAATTATTGACTCCTTTTCTGAACCATTTTTTACTTGGTGCAGATTGTGAGCCTATTTGTGTGAAAACTTTTTTTTACAATCGGTGCACCAGTTCTTTTCAAACCCTTCAAATTGAACTAAGATTTGGCGCAGATTTCTGTTTGCCAAGTATTTGGTGAACAGACAGTAGATACGGTTTTATTTAATGTCTAATGACCTCATCTGCTTTCTCCTGTAACTCTGAAATCCCCCGTTCTCACTTGCTTCACTGCCATTTTGGACTTTGACAAGTACGTTTCTCTTGGTTTCTTTTTAACACAAGTCCCAAATTGCTGTTGTTCCTTTTCTATCGCCTTGAAAGCGATCCTGTATTTTTGGCAGGGAAGCCTCAGTGAGATGCCAGATGCTGACAGAGAAGCTCTGTCTGCACCCTGCAGTGTTCCTGCCGATGCTCTTTACTCCTAACTTCAACTTTGCCCCATAAGTCTTTTCAATACTGAAAGTTATTGTCTCTCTCCACCCAAGCAGATGTTATGTGTAATATTTATAGCTAAATGGCATTAGATCCGTCCAGCCTCATCGGATAAAGAGATCTGATTCAATGTAGAAATGGCAGGGAACTTCTATTCTAGTGGAAACAGGATCTGTTTTGCTGATTGTAGCTTGATCCTTTGGTTTTTAAACAGGTCACATAGAAAGTAGCGTGAATTTTCCCTTGCGAGTATAATGTATACTGTGTCTGCCTTATTAGCTAAACAGTGCGACTGGACACACTGCTTGTACTCAGCTCTGGAGACACAACAACAAAACGCATTTGTTAGACATGGTCTGTTTGAGAAAATATGGAATGTTTACATTGATGCACCGAGGGTCCATTCACACATATAGCGGCGACCTGCGTTGTATCGCACCAGATTAATGCAGGTCACCACAAGGACACATAGAAAACAATTGTTTTCTCTGTGTCCCATACACACTACAATGGAGTGGGAGGTAATAAAATGTAAACATGCTGCATTTTATTGCGGCGCACTGCATGCCAACACAGGGCGCCACAATGCAGTGCAGCGCACAGCGCTACTGTGCGGGAACCTGAATGCAGTGTACACATTGTACACTCCGCATAAAGTTAAAAAAATGCAAAGAGTGACAGCTTCAGCAAGTGTGCAATACAAGGTACACTGCCGGAACTGCCACAACGCACTAGCCAGTCTGCCAAAACCCCACTTTGTTTTTTTCTTCTTTATGAATTAGCTCTCTACAGACCTTTCTGACCTATGTGAACCTTGGATATATCACCGCCTCCTTGCAGCCAGTCTTTGTCATGATGAATAAAGGTTTAAACGTACCTGTGTCTTCGCCGCACGCTCCCGTTCAAACATCTGAAGAGTCTCCGGCGGCCGCAAGGGTTTTTGGGGCGGGCGCATGCGCAGTTCAGATCTTCGGCTGGGAGATGAGGAGAGACACAAGGTAAGTCTATGGAGCAGCCAGCACCTGCACAGACACCGTGGGACAGGAAGTGCCAGCTAGCACAGAGGAGTCAGCGCTGGATCAGAGACCCGCACCAGCGCTTGAGGGACAGCTAAAAACTACAGTAAAGAAGATGATCGGATCAAGAGGTATCATTTAAGTCCTTACACTAACATTGAAGGGGGGGAGGCGATTATCCCTTAATGACACTTTAATGAATGAATGATGCGGTCACTGTATTCATCCAATCACTTGCAAGGAAAAAACAAAAAAAATGTTTTCTTCCGTGCACATGACTTATGTGACACTGTGACTGGACAGTGACATTCTGTCACCTTGCACTCTTCTATTATCAGCATGTTCCTTGCACTGCATGATACCTGATTGGCCCCCTATGCTGCTTCTCTCTCCCCTTGAAGCTCTGCTGTATAGTCTGTACAGTTGACTGCAAGAGACTGATAGCAAGTCAAATGCAGATAGTTACTCTGCTTGCATTAGAAAATACTTTTAATGATGTATTTATTATTACAAAGCTGAGGATTTTATATGTGCCTGGAGTCCTGCGGGGGTTGTGTTAACTTGCTTTCTCTAAGTGAGTCCATAAACGATGGAATAAGACAAGGGATGAGTAAACTTTATGAGTGAGTGTTTTTGTTGTTAAACATATAGCCATGCCGTCATTATAAAAGCAGAACTTTCACAAGCCACAACTTAAAATGTGGGCAGAAGTATTAATATCCTTCAAATAATAGCCTATTTGCCGCTACCTGTTATAGCTTGTGCCCCAATAAACCCCTTTATGACTTAAGGCATGCAGTGTATAATTACCACATTGTCCTGACATCTGTTTGGTCAGTGAGTATGTCTCAATCAACAGCTTTGTAAATGAAATGGTGCAGAGAACTCTACCACATGCATGTATGTTCCATTCATCCTCAGATATGAGATGCATTACAAACTGTCCTTTAATGTCCTGTTTTAGCTATATTATCTATAGGCCATGGATAAAAGGCAGCCATCACATATGCCTCAGGCAGAGCCACTTGAAGCAACTGATTGTACACATCAGAGGCCAGGCTTGCTGCTACCAGATGTGCTGCCATCTTATTGCTTAGTCATCAGAGTACACTTTGTGTGGGATCAGACAGCTGTGCAAGGAAGGAAAATGTAGTGTACCAGTATTTTACGTTTTTAAAGATTATATCCAGCCATTATTTATTTTTTGCTCTAGTAATCTTAAAGGGGTTCAGCGGCTGTGCTGCTGTTAGAATACATGGACAGCAACTGCAGCTGATTGGCTGCAATCACTGTTCAGCCAAGAATTTGTAGACCAGCTCCTTCCACAAAAGTCGACTGAAAATAAAAATATCGAAGGCCAAATGGAGGAGGAGCACCAAACGGGACCAGGGCCGCTGATGGAAGGGTAAAGCCAGCCCTCCCAGGCTTGGGTCCCATCGGGTCAAGCAGGGGGGCCCCGGCTCAGCTTGGAAGCAGGCAGGGGAGCTCAGGCTCCTCCTTCACAGGTGTCATGGTATCTAAGGCGAATACTGCCATTGGTGCAGGTCGACCTAACTTGCTGCCTGAGCCTCCAGTGACAGTCTACTTCACTGGTGCATCTCGAGCACCAGAGGGGTATAGCCAGCCCTCCCATACCAGGCCCGGGTCACATCGGGTCAAGCAGGGGGCACCGGCTCAGCTCGGAAGCAGGCAGTGGAGCTCAGGCTCCTCCTCCACAGCTGTCATGGTATCTAAGGTGAATGCTGCTTCCTGCAGGTCCGCCTAACTTGCTGCCTGAGCCTCCAGTGACAGCCTACTTCATTGGTGCATCTCAAGCATCTCAGGCTGTCACTGGAGACTAAGGTAGCAGGTTAGGTGGACCTGCAGAAAGAAGCATTCAATTTAGTAAGCCTGTGCAGCTGGTGGTCTTAGTGGGTTAATGGGTAACAGAGCTGTACAGAAGGAAGCTCAGACCTTGGGGTGCGCAGATCGCTGAAGGTGTGAGGACTCTGAGCACCACATATTGTAGAAATGTGGCAACTGGCAACATCAGCAGGCAGAAGGAGGGAGCCTCAAACTCTGAGGAGGTGGGGGCACTGTCTGTCAAATCCCTGCTGGCCCTGCCCATGCCACTTGCCTGGCAAGATCTCAGACCCTGTTTACACTTATGCGTTGCATTAATTGCACTATTCCTTGCGATTAATGCATGCTATCGCACAACGCACCTACAGTGCGGCAGGTACATTGCGTTGCTATTCATTTGAATGGCACCCGAATGCACCTCCCAGCTGCAATGCATTGCCAAGCAGCGCAATGCACAGTGCCATGCGTTGCAGTGGGAAAAAAGTAGTGCATGCACTACTTTTTTCCATCGAACCACATGGTATTGCAGTATCGCACATGGTGTGTGTGGGGGGGGGGACTTGGTTGGGTTGGGGGCCCTGTTTGTTGGGCTGTACGGGGCCCCATGATTTCTAATGGCGGCCCAGGATGGGACCATACACTGCTCAAATTTTAAGTCAGCAGGACTCAGCTTAATGCTGAACTCCAGCTTTAGAGATGTATATATACTTGCATTGATCCCTTTTGGCACAATGTAAGTACAGGTGGCCCTCGGTTTACAATGGTTCAATTTGCACTGGTTCAAAATAGCACCCATACTGGGAGTGTTGTAAATTGAAACCAAATATATAATGTATGTCAATGGGAAGTTGACATACAACTTCTTAAAACAAGGAATAGTTCTAAATAGAAACTGGTGTAAACTGAAACCCAGTAAATAATGTAAGTCAGTGGAAAGTAAGGAAGTTAGGTTTCAAGTCTCTCTCATTGACATAAATTGACATAAGTAACATAATACAGGTACATTTTATTTAAACCTTGTGTTAGCTCATGCTGCAGCTTTAAATACAATCTTGAGAAAGGTCTGCAACATAACTCCCTCGCTTCCCATTGATTTACATTATATACTGGGTTTCAATTTACACTGGTTTCTATTCTTAAGCATTCCATCAGGAACCGAAACCCTAGCGTAAATTGAGGGCTACCTTTATATATAAATGATCCCTGGCAGGGCCATAGGAATAGTGTAATACATTGTAGTAGACGCAGCTACTACAGTTTTACAGTGCCTTCCATGTGTGGAACAGCCACTGTGCTGAGCGCCTTCTGTGTGCTGTTAAAACATAGTAGATTGCTTGCTTAACACAGCAGCCATTCAGTCTGTTGCCCCTCATCCAATCAGAGAAAGCTTAGCATTAATTGAGAAAAATACTGGGCGTCCTCTAAATGGCCACCATCCTGAACAAGCAACCCTCTGTGTTTTAACAACACAGGGGAAGCCGCTCAAGACAGCAACTGTTCCTATACCTGGGAGATGCTGTATTACACTGTAGTAGCTGCATAGCCAACTCCCGTAGACTAACATTGAGCTTCCGATCAGGTCTGCCTGAAAAACTCACAGACAGACCTTATCAGAATGCCGTGTAAGTGGGGTCTATGGCAAACTATCACGAAATTTACTCAGGTCCCATTTTCTTCATCATCATTGGTGGAAATTTGCAGACTAGTTGAGATACTATTTTTATCTTGGGTGAAGCTGTCTTTTGTTTTCCTTTCAGCAGGCCCATGCATCAATTAATGAGCTAGTGGTTTTCAGACGTTGCCAAATGTATGATAATCGAACCTGCTTTATAGCTTACTTCAGAGGGAATTAATAATTTAAGCAAACTAATCTACTCTTTAGCCAAAGGAGAGTTTGCGAATTTACATAAAAAACTGTTGCTTTTTAAGTATATGAAAATTGTTACAAGATACATTTTCATGGGAAACAAATGGTTATATGTCAGAAGCAAGAACTGCCTGTGTTGCCCCTATCAACGTTACCCATTAGATTCTCCCCTTCATTCTCCCATATTGCACTGCTGTGTTTTATGCTCTGTCTACCACCAAGATTTGGGGTATGTAAAGAGGGTTCATTGATTGTTTAAGTAAACTTCTAATTAAAGGGAAAATGGAAGTTGATGATAATATTTAACTAATTTGATGAGTGTATGTGTTATGATGCATGTACATGTATGTGCTGGTCAGGGCTGTAGCTACCATAGTGCGAGTGAGGCCAGCCTGGCTGCGCCCCTGTTGCATTCCCCGCTGGATGGGTAGAGGACTCTGTGTCCTAAATCTCTTTTTCTATTTCAAAAGGGAAATGTCAGAGGTCTGTCTAGACCACTGACATTTCCTCGAAGCCCCCAGAAACCGCCCCCCACCACCACCACCACACGCACACGCACACACACACACACACAATTAGACATGTGCAAAGACTAAATGAACAGAAACTAAAAATGTTTTCATTAGTTTCGTCAAACAAAACAAATTTTTATGCTATTTGGTGCCGCCATCCTGGAGGCGGGGTGCATTATGTCACATGACGCCATGCGTGCGTGGCATAGGGTGACATAACACGTCTGTTCGGGGGCACAATTTTCTGTTCTTGCCTCAGGCGCAAAAGGAGCTAGCTACCGCTCTGGTGCTGGGGTATTGAATATCATCTGTCGGAAATGTGTTACCAGTAGTATACTAGTATACTGCAGTACAGATCCAATTGTAAGACATCAATAGTGTATAGTGACAGAAGATCAGAACAGTCATAGCTGGAAATGTTATTTTATGTAAGCATCTTAGTTATGCTAGATGACCTTTAAAGTGTTTAGATAGCATGACTGAAATATTTCCCTGAATACAGAAACCTTTTCCTGGATGAATGAGACCTGATCTATATGATGAACATTGTGTTTGATTATATGGGATTACAAAAGAGTTTTATGACCAGATAAAAGCAAGAGACTGCTGGCCATAAGAACGCTATTTGGAAAAATGTAGTATAGGTGTTACACCCCCTAATTAAAAAAAGTTGGGACGCTGTGTAAAATCTACATAAAAACAGAATGTCACGATTTGCAAATCTCAATAACCCGTGTTTTATTCACAATAGACAATAGAAAACATATCAAATGTTTAAACTGAGAAAATGTATAAATTAAAAAACAAAGGTCATTTTGAAATTGATGGCAGCAACATGTCTCAAAAAAGTTGGGACAGGGCAACAAAAAGCTGGCAAAGTAAGTGGTGCTAACAAGGAAGAGCTCGGAGAATCAGCTCTCAGTTCAAAAGCTTGCATCTCTGATGGTATGAAGGTGCATTAGTGTGTATGGAATGGGCAGCTTGCACATCTGGAAAGGAACCATCAATGCTGAAAGATATATTCAGGTTTTAGAGCAGCATATGCTCAAATTCAGACAATGTCTTTTTCAGGAAAGGCCTTGTATATTACAGCAGGACAATGCTAAACCGCATACTACATCTATGACAACAACATGGTTTCGTAGTAGAAGAGTCCGGGTGCAGAACTGGCCTGCCTGCAGTCCAGACCTTTCACCAGCTGAAAATATTTGGCGCATCTTAAAAGGACAAATACAACAAAGACGACCCAGGACTGTTGAGTAGTTAGAATCCTATATCAGGCAAGAATGGACCAACATTCCTCTCTTAAAACTCCAGCAACAGAGCACAGAGTGTTACTGCATAGTAAATATGGCCGTGCCCCAACTTTTTTGAGAAGAGTTGCTGCCATTAATTTCAAAATGACCTTATTTTTTTTCTTAAAATGGTACATTTTCTCAGTTTAAACATTTGATATGTTTTCTATTTTCTATTGTGAATAAAACATGGGTTTATGAGATTTGCAAATCATTGCATTCTGTTTTTATTTAGATTTTACACAGCGTCCCAACTTTTTTGGAATTGGGATTGTAGATCCCTTTCCTCCCCAGATATACTGTAAGTTATGGAAGCAGTATTCTCCAAGTATACACATATATATTGTTTGGTACTTTATGTACATAGCTTGTGTTTCATCTACTGTACACAGTGATAATAATAGAGGTACAGACGGACGTATGCCTAGGATAGGGCCAAGAGTTATTAAACCCCCAAAGTGAGATGTGATCTACAGCAGGATACTACAGGACTGCTCTCTGCTTTCTGTCTGCAGCCTGTCACTTTTTTGCAAGCTTCATTTGAATTTTCTTTGTACTCCATAATCACCTTGAGGGTGACACCACTGTCTTGCAGGGTTCCATGGAGCCACCCTTATGTGCATGCTTCATCCTGTAACTTGGTAAACAAAGATGTCCCCAGCACACCACACAGCAATAAAGACCAGGGTTTGGAATAGCAGTGGTGCTTGTAGTGATGTCCACCGATGGCACTGTGCGTATACAAGGTTACAGCGATGAAGATCACCAGCACTCATAGGATGAGATAAATCCAAGTTTTCATTTATTCAAGAAGCATGTCACGTGTGTTATATAGTCAACATAGGCTATACAACACGTGACATGCTTCTTGAATAAAAGAACACTTGGATTTATCTTATCCTATGAGTGCTGGTGATCTTCATCGCTGTAGCCTCACCCTTTGACTGGCGCACATGGATTGTTCTCACTAGGAATGAGGGTGGGTAGGGACTCTATCCAAAGCAAAAACAAAGTTTTGACTGTATATGAAATGTAACATATGGCGTTGGGAAGCTTATAGTTTCTTACAGGATATCGAACGGTACTTTGATGCTTTTCCATGTTGAATAATGCTTGGAAGCTTGAGTTACCACCATCGTTTTTAGATTATAAGCCCTCAGGGGCAAGCCCTCCTTATCATCTTGTCTTGAATTGTATTGTGATTGTAATGCCTTCCTTATATTGTAAAGCGCTGCACAAACTGTTGGCGCTATATAAATCCTATATAATAATAGTTGGAGCTGTCTTGCGCTAGACATACACAACTCAACCTGCTCTGCCAAATTTGGAGCTAGGAGTAGCCTTGTCAGCACCACCTGGTTTACAGAAATTAAATACAAGAAGTCAAGTGTAAAATTGTCAACTGAACTGTGACTGCATCTAATCAGATGCAGCCACTGTTCAGGTATTTAGACAGCCGCAGGTCTGAATACCATAGGTATAGGCAGGTGGATGTTTAGCGTGGATAAGGTATTCAAGTGATTTCTCTTGTTCAGCCCCGCTGGAAATCTAGCTGTGTATGTCTGTCTACCTTTACACAGATGACCCAGCAAATTGAATTTACACACTGTCCTTAGTCCATAACTGTATATTGCAGTGGAAATGTATACGTAACTTTATATGCAATTATTACCTGCTTTGTGTATATGTTTTCAGCTCTGGACAGCAGGAGCCAATTATTGCCCCTTCTGATTCTGCAGGAGTATGTTAAGTTTCCCAAGCCACTCGTTAAACAATTCTTTCCTCCCTGTTTGGTACTTTTAAAGGTAATGAGCTTCTATAATAATGGTTTGTAATGATTTGTTTCTGGTCTTAAATATGCTAGGGAGGACACAAAACATACTATTGCAATTTGGTCATGCATAATGACCAATATTGCTTAATTAGATATTTCAGAAGTAGCATTATCCGTAGGTCATACTAAACATTTACCTCCCATTCTCCTACTTACTTGGACTCAAGAGACGATTAAACCAGTGAAATTTGTTTTCACATGTGCATAGTCATGGAAAATTCTGAACAAAATTTTCCAGGCAAGTGAGATTACTATGGGGTCTATTCACAAAGCTGCCGAAGGATCTGGCCGTAGCTTCGGCCGATCCTTCGGCTGGCTTCGGCCCCAGGACCCAAGAGCAGAATAAAGAGAAAGATAAAGAATAAAGAGAAAGATGTAATGAGCATACAGAGAAAGGGCTAAAGGTGTAGGAAAATATAGGAAAGCTTATCTTATCATTATAGTCTTCATTTTTCATGTCTTTAATGGCTCATGTACAGAGGCGTTGTTAACCTGTGTTTATTGAGCACTTGAAAAGCCTAGAAAACACAAGTCAGAAGATTCTTATTTTCCTTGGTACAGTGTGGATGACAGTTCTGATGCTGGGTTTGACCTGCTTTGCATTGAATACCTCTAAATGGGCACCTATTGGAGGTGCGTTTTTATTGCAGGCAAAGCAGGTCAGAAGCAGCTTTTTGCTTCTGAATGCATGCATTTGAGTTGCGCTATATTTGTAAAAGCCAGCATTTCCTGTGTACACAAGCCTCAAGTGCAAGCTACACAATAAATATATTATTCACGTACGCGATTATTTCAGTACTATTTAAAATGATGTTCCACAGATGAAATACAAATATAATTTCTAACATTTTGTATAGTGGAACTATGCTCCCTTCCCAACCAGGGCAACATCTGCAAGTTCCCTTGCCTGTGTCAACATCTTCTTGCCGACTAGGCCCAATCCTCCCCGAGAAACCTAAAATAGTCTATAGACGAGTACCGAATTTAAGACAAAGACTGTTTAAAAATGTTATTGATCCACCTAGAGAGAAAATAACCCTATTTGATGGTATAGGCTTCTACCCATGTAAATACTGTATTAGTTGTAGAACTACAGGTACAAGAAAAAAGATTACAGAATTTAGGTCCAATACTACAAACAAAAATTATAAAATTAGGAAGTTTGTGTCGTGTCACAGCAGATACGTGACCTACCTCCTGGAATGCCCCTGTGGGTTGCAATATGTGGGAAGAACTTCTAGGCAGCTGAAACACAGACTGGAAGAGCATGTCAATAATATAAAAAAGGGATACAATAATCACAGCCTCTCCAAACATTTTAAAATTTCCCACAACTGTGACCCAACATTACTTAAGGTTGTAGGAATAGACAAAGTGGAAAGACATTGGAGAGGCACTAACCTTGTACAAAAGATATCACAAAATGAATCAAAATGGATTTTTTTACTTGACACCATGGCCCCTAAAGGATTAAATATAGAATTTGATTTAAACTGCTTTTTAACTAATAAATAGTTGATAAATTAATCCTTTCCTTCCTTTGCTCGTTTTTAATATTTTTAAATACATTTTCAAATATGAATTATAATATTAATGATTTTATTTATTTTTAACTAATTTTAATTTTAATTATATCTCTATATGTGTGGTGTGTATGTATATATATATGTGTATATATAGGCAAGTTCCCTTGCCTGTGTCAACTTCTTCTTGCCGACTTCTTCTGCATTTGGAATCTTTGGCCATCTTGATTGGTCTGACAATGATCACATAACTACCATGCATGCGCATGAGAGTTCATTCATCCAGGCACCCGGCAGATGCATGTGCTAACAAGCCCCCCTATGTGAAAGTGACAACTCCTCTTTATGGAAATTTCAGGGGACTATTAGACCCCTAATGTCACCTAGGGCCCCAAAGAAGCTGATGAAGCAGAGATCATGCTTCACCAGCTTCTTCTTTGGCTACAGCAGTCAGAGAAATGACACTCCCGGAACCTGGGAGTGATGTTATACACATTGCTTCCACTTTGATCAGAGGGCAGATCAGCTGCTAGAAGTCTGCTGATCTTTCTCTGATCAATGTAAACAGACCCGGCGTGCCAGTCCCGGGCCCGCACAGGGGTCAGAGGAGCCTAGGAAAGCCAGCAGTGGATCGGGTGCACACTTCCCCAGCTCCGTACAAGCGATTGTACGGCTCTATAACCACCCGAACGCTTGTATGTAACAGCCATTGCCGGCTGCAAAAATGTTCAAAGTTTCCCACTGAGGGCACAGGAGTGGGAAAAGATGTTTAGAAATATCCATCTGCCCTCAAGTGCAAGCCATCTGGCCTTTTAATTACAATGGCTGGACGGCAAAGTTAATATGTATTCAAGGACAAAGGTAACAATCCTTTATTGCAGAATATATAGGTGTTCATTTATTAAAGGCAAATAGGCTGTTCACTTGCAAAGGAATTTGCACTTTGCAGGGGAAGTTTCCCTTAACTTAGTGAATGTGGTGAAACTACACTTTATAAAGAATACCCAAATCATGTGCAAGGAAAAAAAAAAACTGAATTTTTATTTGATGATTGGGTGATGTAAGTCAGCAGAGCTTCCCGTCATTCACTAACTAAGGGCAAACTTCCCCTGTTAAGTGCAAATTCCCTTGTGGGTTCGTTCACACCAGATGCAGTTGGTTCTGGCCTGATTCTGGCCAGTACGCACTGCAGCGCATTGTGGCCGGCTCACTTTTTTGATTGCTCCGTACCAGACCGCAGGCCCAATGTGCCTTGCGATCTTGTGCGGACGATCTCATTGCGGCCAGAGGGCGTGGCTACGGTACCATTCACTTCAATGGCCCGCCACGCCCCCTCCTGCCCCACAAAAAAAGGGAGCCAGCCGCAATGCGATGCAGTGCATTCCAGCAAGAATCGGACTGGAATGCACTGCATCGGGTGTGAACGTACCCTGCAAAGTGAACAGCCTAGTTGCCTTTGGGAAATCAAGCCCATAAGGCTCAGTTTACAAAGCTTTAACACAAGGATAAATATCTTTAGTACAGTCATATGTTTGTAATTTTCAAATCTTATTGGACTAGGCAAAAAATAACTGTTCCGTTTTAGCTTTATGAATTGAACCCATAGTATGTCACTTCTGTAACAACAAAGAAACTTCCTTCTCACAATGTTTTAAATGACACTAAAGTACCGCTTTATGTCAATCTGTAAATTAACATAAGACAAAGCTGATTTGCTTTGCAACACAGAGATTAATGTAGTAAAATTATGTGGTTGACTTGCTAACTATACCAGCAAATCCCAACCAAATATTTAAATGCACACGCTGCACTAACACACTAAGGATTTACAAGTTCTTAAGCTTAACTTTTCTAGTTTAATTAGTACACTTCGTCATTGGCTTCAGGCCAAAGCATATGCTTTCAATTAGGTTAAACTGCATTAGATTGAAGTCAGGTCAGTGCAGTACACATTCTGTAACACATGGTCATTCTTGGCTCCAGATTACTTAGGGCCGGTGCTTTGGTCTCACAATTTGCACAAAAAAACCTCAGATGCAATCTTTCAATCATTTATTTAGGAGATATTTAATATTCATTTTTTATGAGAAAGTGGATATGTACAATTTGTGTGTAGCTGATTTGACTGACTGTAATGTTTATCATTAAGTCAAGCAAGATCAAGATCAAAGGTGTCTTCACACTTTAAAACAAAACTAGAGCTTTTCTTTTGCTGGTATCATAGCTTGAACAGTCAAATATAATGGGAATATTTAGGAGCTTTTCTAAATGATGTACAAAATGATGAAGTATAATGCACATTTACTGTATAATACCTTTTTTCCCCCCCCCCCCTCACACCCCCC
>NW_017307802.1:293030-322261 GCF_000935625.1 Nanorana parkeri
ACCTTGTCCCCCCCCCCCCGATCAACCCCCCACTCCCGATCAACATGCAATTACATTTTTTTTTAATGAAATCATTTTGTTTTTTAATCATCACTGGGTTTGTCTGCTGCTCTTTGCTCTGAGTTTTGTGGGAAGCTCCTGCTGTAAACATCACAGCTTTCTTCCTCAGATCTTTTTCAAAATAATGCCAGTGAAGTGGTATTTCATAACGTTTAGAAACAAAATTATTGATAACAATGACATTGGTGCCAACAATAGTAGGGATTAGGTGGAGACGTGATTGAATGAAGGAGGTTGTTGAGACAGGAAAAGAAGGTAGGCTCAAGATAGCTGCTGCAGCTTAAAAGGGTATATTGTGGAGATGCAAGTTTACAGGGATTTGAGAGTACATAGATTCAACATAGGAGAGGGCTTGCTACACGTGTGGGTAAAAAGGTAAGGCTGCAATTCATCTTTCAAGGAGAACAGAAAAAATGCAAATACAAGACCTTCTGTGAATGGACAAGTGGAGGTCCAGTCTTATTCCTGTACCTCATCTCCTTTTGTCCATTCATAGAACACCAAAAATGCAAGACTTTTTGTGAATTAAGGAGGGACTAATTTACAACTGGAGTACTTCACATTCCTAGCTGCAGCTCTTCATCACCACAGTGCTGAAAGTATAGCTTGTACATTCAGTTATGAGTGACACTAGAAATTTAAAAACTAATCAGCATGAATCCAGACATAGGATAACTGTTGTTAGAGGTAACTTGTTTACAGAGCACAAGGCTAAAATCGACCCAAAACCATAATAATTTGCTTTTAAGCAGTGGTCAAGCTATTTAGTGTATTCCTCTCCAGTTTTTTTGTGATCCAGCACCAACCCCCTTCTGGTTGAATGATGTCCAACATCATTCAACCCACTTCCTTTGAGTCCAGGGGGTGCATCACCAGGACACCCTGCGCTAACAGTACATCCCTGTAAAAAAAAGAGCATTGGCCTCATTACTTCTACACTCTCTGCATATGTTTAGTTCTAACTCTTTAGCAGTCCAGGAACTACAAGCCTACAGTTTTACATATACAGTATAGTTAAAGCTCTGATTTCACCTTTATCCTTTGGTTGCAATGTGCCAATAGTAAGCAAATAATGTTCATGCTTACTTGATTTGACCTAGTGTAATCTGGGTGAATGTTATTTGTTACTGTACTTTTATTTGCCTATTGTAATTCTTTATTGGATAAATGTATTTGTAAATCTAATAATAAGCTTTGTAAGAAATAATAGTGATATACATTTACCCACATTATTTTTTAGGACTCATCACAATAAAAGATGCTCATGAAATAGAGTCAAGACTAAATGAAGTTGAACAACTCCTGAAGACTGTCATAAATATGCCTTGTAAAGTAAGTATGTCTTATAAGACAAGTGACAACTGAGTGGAAGTATCAAGGTATATTTTTTCCTATACAGTACTGTTAATTGCATGGATTTGCTACAGAGTGGAATGTTTCCTTCACACCGGGGTCCTGCAAAATGCTCAGTATTAACCTCCATGAGGCACTGGGACTATTCAAGTGGTTGATAAAAGGGCTGGGGGGGGCAGAAGAAGGTCAGTGAATGTCTGGGGATCAATAGGTGGCTGATAAATAATGGAAGGTGTTTTGGGGTTAATCCATAAAGGTCTCTCGGGAGCTTCAGTCTTTAGTCCTAAGGGTGAGGTGGCTAGCAGTGAGACAGTGTCACCTAGTGCTGGATGGTCAGCCAGCCAACAAGAGTGGCCTTGAATTGGCTTAATCAGATGTGTGTTGTCACTGGCCTCATTTACCAGCATGCCTTGCATAGTGTATTTTTAACCTTCCACCCTCTCCCTTCCAAGATGGAAATAAATATATGTTTACTGAATGTACTCCCCCATCTCAAACTCTATTGGAGAGCCAGTGAGTACACCCATTGTGATAGAAGTGGTTCCAAAGAAATTACTGCTGTGAATTTACTAATCATTATCATATCATTATCAGTCGAATAATCATATTGGCAGCTGCTGATTCTTAGAATTAGAAGTTTCGAAAGTATAAAGCATATTTTATTATTATTAACATTATCCACATTACTGTTATTGAAAGTTGCATTTCTTACACTATCTAAAAAAAAAAGTTACACACTGTAATATTTTATTAGACCGCCTATAGCTTTAATTAGGGCACAAATTTGCCGTGGCATCGTTTTGATAAGCTTGTGCAATGTCACAACATTTCTTTCCGTCCAGAGTTGCATTCATTTTTCACCAAGATCTTGTAGTGATGATCGGAGAGTCACACTGCTGTGTAAAGTCTTCTCCAGCACATACCAAAGATACTCAATGGGGTTAAGGTCTGGGCTGTGTGGTGGCCAATCCATGTGTGAAAATGATGTTTCATACTCCCTGAACCTCTTTCACAATTTTAGCCCAATGAATCCTGGCATTGTCATCTTGGAATATGTCCATGATATCAAGGAAGAAAAAATCCATTGATTATTATTATACAGGATTTATATAGCGCCAAGAGTTTGCGCAGCGCTTTACAACATAAGGGAGACATTACAATCACAATACAATTCAAGACAAGATGGTAAGGAGGGCCCTGCCTGTGAGAGCTTACAATCTAAAATGGGTTGATGGAAATACCTGGTTATTCAGGTAGGCAGCTGACCTAATTTTTTGGGCACATAACATTGCTGTACTTAGAACTGACCAACTGAAGCAACCCCAGATCATAACGCTGCCAGAAATCCAGGTAGTGACTTTTTTTGGCCAGGCAGTGTATAGCTGGACATTCAACGCTGATTCACAACAGTAATAAATTTTTAATGCATTGGCATTGGCACAACATTCCTGAACCAGACCTATTATTCAGTGGAAGGCTCTGACCTAGTTGCTTAGATAAATCCAGATGAATACTTTTTTTGGCCAGGCAGGGTATTTTCTTATAATACATTTTTGGCTGTCCGCTAACAATCTGAAAATTCATGAAGGAGTTGATGTCCCAATGGGGACACAACAATTAAAAGAAAAGATTTTAACCCTTGCATCAGTTCAAAAGGATAAAATAAGATGTTTTGGTTGAAGTTCTGCTTTAAGGCTGGGTTCACACCTAGGCGTATCGAATATGCGCGTTTGTCGCGTGACACGATACGTGGTAAAAAAACCCGTGCGACAAACACGCGTTTCCGAGGGCTAACTGGATGTATCCTAATGGATACGCGTGACAAAAACGCCCCAAATAAGCTCCTGTACTTCTTTGGGCGTAGGGCGTTTTGTAGCGCGTTCATACGGCCTGTAATACGCCCAGGTGTGAACCATACCCATAGGAAATAATGGTATTTCGGTGTTTGAGGGTTTTGCAGAGCGTAGGAACGCGCTACAAAACGCCCAGGTGTGAACCGGGCCTAAGTGAATCCTTTCTTCCAGAAACAGAGTAGCTGGACCTTGAAATGCCTCACAGAACCATCTACAAAATGAGAGCTGTTCGCTATAAAGTTGCTGAGCCACAATTAAAAAGCTTAACTCCTGGAGGAGGATCTGAAAACCTACTATCTCTTCATTCCATTACGTTTAATGATTTCAACTTTGCACTTTTCCCCTTGAAATACTGTCTTGCTTGTCAAAATATATATTTTAATGTAATTAATGGCAAGAACATTGAGACTTATTACATGTGTCACTAGGAAGTAGCCAGAATGTCTTATATTTAGAAACTTTACCATTTAAAGTGCCAGTGTTAAGTATCATAAAAAACGTATACAACTGTGATACTATGAAATATGAAAGTGTGTAAATCCTAACAATGTAGAACATATATATGAAGCATAATCCTAATAAATGTGTATATATGACAAATATTAAAACTGAAAATATTAGGACTAGCGTGCAATCAATCTCTAAAATGACTGTGTCAATAAAGTAACAAACATCAATACAGTAAACTCCCCATTATACGGTGTTCTATCGAAATCTCCGACTTGTCGAGCTCTCCGACAGGGCACATCACATCCGGTGACTGCCAGTAGGTGATGTACAGCAGATGGAGCTAGAGCTCATGGGCAGAAAAATCCGTGTTGAACTGTCTAACTATTGCCACTGCACCTGCGTGGCTAGTGGCTCATCGGATTCTATAACCTAGGACAAACTTATATTTGTCCTAGGTTATAGAAGCCAATAGCTAGGCAGGCACAATGGTAACTGTGTTTGTAGAAAGAATAATGTGGCCGCGCAGGTGCTGTAACATAATATAGCCTTTGACTAGGTTATAGAATCCGATGAGGCAATAGCCACTGCGTCTGCGTGGCTATCAGCTCATCGGCTTCTATAACCTAGGACAAATATAACTGGCAATAGTTAGACAGTTCGACAAGGATTTCCTGGGTATGCGCACTAGCTCCATCTGCTGTAGATCTCCTACTGATGTGACGTCACCAGTTGGAGAGGTCGACAAGTTGGAGCTTTCGATAGAACACCGGCATTCAAGCCACCGGCACACTCAAGGAAGCAGCAAGAAAAATGGAGGACATAATATCTTCTCAGTCTTTTTTTTGCCGGTGGCTTGATGCACACTAAAAACTTTTGTTAGCAAATGAATGTATAAATTTATTATCTGTTTGCATCTTGCTGCTGACTAACAGCTAGATTCCGCAGTCGGCAGTTGAATGTAAACAACAGGGAGCAATAGGCTGCCTGCTTTTTGACTATTTCAAATTGCATAGAACTTTCACCCTCAGGTCCTCTCCTCTGCTCAGTGGGGGAGGGGAGGGGGGCAGTAGCCAGCCTGCTATTGGCTATGGCAATTTGAAACAGGTAGATGCCAGAAACTACAGTTGTCTGTCATCTACCAATCCCTGTGGGTGCTGGATAACTGGGCGTTTATATAATCACTCAAAAAAAAAACAAGTAGCCAAGTCAAAGAAATGATAACATACATGTAAATGCTGATATAAAAGATTCCAAAGTCCCTGGGTTTGCTTACAAATCTTTACTGCGGTAGAAGCTTTGTATATTCTTGTAAATTATCATGATTCTTCACCACAGTGGGATCCAAAAATGATATTTGTGCGAGTCCCAACAACCTGTGCAAACAGAGAACTCACCAGAACAAATCACTTCTTTATAAGGGCCAGAGTGTTGCAATAACAGCACTGTTCATTTCAATGGCACCCCAGTGCACCTACCAGCAGGTGTGTGTTGCAGCGCAATTCGTGGTAATGCACTACCTTACACATTTTCACATTTTCACCTGTGGAGCGGTGAAAAGAAGTAGTGCATTCACTAACACGCAGTATTGCGGCACCACACATTGCGCTGCAGTGAGAGGCTGTCGGGAGGTGTGTTGGGTTGCCATTTTTAAACCAATTGTGTGGAGCTGGGTGGTTCTGACAGGTCCATCTACTGCTTAATAAAATAACCTTAAAGTGTATCTATGGTCAAAAACTAAAACTAAATATGTATTTCTATATTGAATTTCCAATAAGTTCTATCCCGCTCCTAATAACCATATTGCTCTAGAAGTTTGTAAACGTACTTATTGAAGATGCCCATAGGATGTACTTCCTCAATGGCCTGACACAATTTCACTCAGCCCTATGAATATGAACTTCCTTCTGTTACAACTCTCACAGAGCCTGCCTTTAAACTACAACTCAGCGTGTGAGCAATGTAACATTATCAAGACTGCCTAGCATAGCCCAAAGCACAGCCCCAAATGTTTAAAGGGCAGGACAGGTTCATTTCAAGTGCAACTTCTTGATGGTTATTCTTATTTTAACATTTACAAGTATCAAGTATGCAGAAAACATGCAAACTATAATTTTTTATTATCAGCATTTTATGATTTAACAACCTTTTACAAATTGCAAATGCCTGTACATGAGTATTCTGAAGAAGTGCAGCAAAAGTATAAACATAATAACTGTACTTCATTCTTCCAAGTCATTCTCTACATACTTATATCACTTTGTTTCTTTACAGTATTCAAGGTCAGAGGTTGTCCTCACTTTCTTTGAGAGGTCCCCACTTGACCAAGTGTTAAAAAATGATAATGTTCACAAGATCCAGCCAAGTTTCCAGAGCCCTATTAAAATATCTGGTAAGTGGATGTGCAGCTTTCTATATTACTGCCTATGTTCAACACATTCAGTAATGCAGTACATACAGTAGATCACTGATGATATCCAAGGTGCAACATCCCATATTAACCAATCCATTTGTGGTTTCATGCATAAAAGATGACATTTGATTTGATGCTGTTGGTTTTTACTTTTACTTTTTTTTTTTTAATAAGCCATTTTATCTACAGTATTGTATACATTTGAGTGGCTTATTTTGCTGTATACCAAGGGCTTCATTTTTAAAAGTTCCGACTGGCATATGGCTGGGCAGATGCTGTTCACACAGCACTAGCGCCCCTACAATTTCCTATACTAGAACTTTAAGGCCTCATTCAAACGGGTAACGGCCGGCCCATACAGAACTGTGCTGCATGCAGGCCGTATCGGGCAGCTCCTGTCTGCGTCCAAGCAGGGACACCCACACCCGTGCGAATGGGCAGTTTGGGTGAGCGTAGAGCGGCGTACAACCGCATACTCCCACAGAGACGGCTGCTGCGTACCAATCACACGGAGCACCTGTCCTTTCCGGGAGCTGCCCAATACAGCTGTGCACGCAGCACAGTTCTGTATGGGCCGGCCGTTACTCATGTGAATGAGGACTTATAAGGGAAGCCCCGAGTGAACCTGCTATGCCAAATCAGATTATATTGCATCTCCAATTTATGTAACTGAGTAAGATAGGCCGTTGGTGGTGTGCCATTAGTCCCACAATCAGAAAGGTGTGTTGCAATAAGCCAGTAACACGTTGCCTTTATTGATCAAGTTTAGCTATGTGCTTCGTTTTTATATTTATGCGGCTGTCATTCTGTAGCTGTTATATTATTAGCTTTGTTGCCTGGAGAAAGTACCAGAAACTTGAAAGAAGCATTAACTTCCCCTTATTTCTTAGCATAACTCTTTTTTTGTTTCGACTTTCAACATGCCAACATCCACTGAGCAGCACTGTGTTTACGTCCTTCATAAATCGTTATTAGGTATACAGTAATTGGCATAGCTGTATTCATAGGTTTTTTTACATTTTAGTAACATTTTCAGTACTGCCACAAACAATAAGCACTGTACTGTATATGATAAAGCAGAGGTTATTTTCACTGAAAAACATGTTTTTCTTTTGCTAGCCCATAGATCTGGAGGCAGTAGAAGTTGAATGAGGCAGCACAGTGGCTTAAGGTGCCCATACACCTTACAATTATCTGCAGATTTTCTGTGGTCAGATGGAAAAAGTGCAACAGATTGGCCCAGGTGGAGATTACTCCATCCACACAGTTAAGTGTAGATGGACAAATCTGTTGCACCTTTTCCAACTGACCACAGAAAATCTGCATATAATTGTAAGGTGTGGGACCAGCTTTAGTGGTTACCACTTCTGCCTTGCAGCATTTGGGTTCTCAGTGTGAATCCCAACCAGAATGCTCTATACACGGAGTTTGCATGACCTGTGCTTGTGTGGGTTTCCTTCCAGACATGCTAGTAAGTTAGTTGTGTCTATATTGGCCCTAGTATGTGTATGTACACATGTGAGAATGGGACTTTAGATTTTAAACTCCTACAGGCTATGTTCCCACCATGTCTGGAGCAGATCTGCAAACGCAGTGCGTTTTAGCTTAAAATGAGCTTTCAGGTGCAGCACAGTGTGTTTGCATGCATTTACGTGCATTTTGGTGCGTTCCAGTCCAGAAAAATAGTGCATGCAGCATTCCCCCCCCCTGTTCACACCACTTCCAGCATGTTACAACATGATTTTAGATAGCTGTTGGAAAGCACTGGACCGCATCGTGGCCCTCTCCCTGCGCTCCAGTCCTGTGCGATCGCAAAAAATGCTGCATGCACTATTTTTTTGCGATTGCACTGGACCGGAACCCAGGCATTGATGTGTTACGCATTCTGGTGGGAGCAATCACACTGCGGACTGTGTGTGGCTGCGGTGCCATTAACTTGAATGCACCCATACGCTCGCTCCCTCCCCAGAACGCAGGGATCCGGCCAGGATGCGATCCAGTGCGGTCCAGCAGCTAATCGTGCTGGAACGCACTGGAAGTGGGGTGAACAAGCCCTTAGGGCAAAGAACCGACATGAATGTACAATATGTAAAGTACTGGGTAAATATGTTGGTGCTATATAAATTCCTGTAGTAAATAATATGCAAATCTTGACTTTTCCTGTTAAAGTCGAGCTTGTTCCTGCCCCACCTTATTCAGTTCTAGAGTTTATGCACATAATGCTTATTCATAGCAGTATCACTTCTACAGTATACACGTTTAGTAAACTACACAAAATAGTCATTAAAAAGGCCATTGGTTAGGGGCTGTTAAATCAGAACTACACCCTCCTCGCCCTTACAACCATTGAAGGTGCCATCTTAGCCTCTATTTGGATTGCAGAGGTCAGGGGTCTTTTTTTTTTTTTTTTTTCAGCACCTAGGCAAAAACAAGCACATAACCCTTGCAGTGGGGCATTAGCCCCACTGCAAGGGTTAGGAACACTTTTGCCCGGAGTTCTTCTCTAAGATCAAATTTAACCCACAAAATGTCATACTCATTTAAAGCTGAAGTAAACTGCCACCCCAAAAGGAAAATGATGGGTCCCAGGAGCTGTTTGCCATAAAGTGCCAGAATGCACAGCATATTAATACATTATGGCAGATTCATCTTGCAAGCAACCCCCCCTCCACCTCTGCTGTTTTAGCATTCCCCTTTGTTGCATGTGTACTCATGTTCTCCTGGTCTTTCTCTGCGTTCAGTATGTTCTGCCTCTTGATTGGCCAAGCCGAGATGATGTAACCCCTGCACATGCGCAAGTGAGTTTCTTCACCTTGGCACAGATCTGTGCTGAGACTGTGCAGTGAGCTGCACATTCGTGGCTCAGTATAACAAGTGCTGATAGGCAGGGAGGAACAATTATGACAGAAGAGACATACAGAGTCTCTTCTGTCATAAAAACCCTGCCTGCCAGCCGTTTATAAAGATTCAGACTTTAATTCCACTTTAACAACAACCTTCGTTTTCTACAGTCTGGGCACAGGGCTGAGCAGAGGAAGGATCTACGCTGGATCTGAGTAAGCCAATTAATGACTCTTCCTGCACAAAGATGCGGCACAAGGACAGACACTGTTCTCCTCTGCATTCAGCAGTCGGAGCCATTGCTGCTGTTAAGTATTAGTGGACAGATAAGGTCGAGAAAAATGTGACTTTAAATGCCATTGGGAAGCAAAAATATATGAATACAGAACACAAAAGTCCTCCCAAACTAAGTATATTAGTAGTACATTAGTTCTACTTTAAGCACCATGCTCTTATTTGCTATAATAATTAAGTGACCCTTTCACGCTTTATTTCGAATGGCAGTATACTGGATGTGTACCTTTGTGTTGGATCTTTTATCTCTTATGTTGTATTGCCACCTACAGGGGAAGTCTTTTTTTTTTTCTATACAAAATGGCAACAGTACTTAAACCTTTCTTATATTTATTGGGTTACATTGTTTTATTGAAATACAACAGGAATATGTTTTACTTGTTTGCTTTGAAAACATTAATATTGCATTTGTTTTTAATAAACATTAAAATGATGGGAATAAACATTGTGGTAATGTCCATTCCTGAAAGATGACATTTTTCTGGTGATGGTGTTTTAGCAGAAAGGAGCTGGGATCTGGTAGCACTCTCCAGTCTTTGGGGTTATCAGTGTATAGAGATATATGACTCAGTCTACAGATTACGTAACCAAGCGCTTGCTTTGTTCACGGATAAAGCGATTGCAGACTGCAGCACGGTTTAGCTGACACTGCAGTAATCATTCACTTCAATGGTATCCTTGGACAAAATATTTATGTAAAGGTCGCTCTTTCCCCCCTGTGCTGTGGTCATACTGTTATATACGTTCATTCCTTCCCTTACTGCAATGCTTCTCATATCTTTTCTTAAATACCTGACTATTGAGCTCTTCCAGATTTCACAGCTGTAGCACATCCGTATTAACCAGTAAGGCTTAGTTCCGCTTGTAGCTGCTAATCTAAAGTGCAGAATGTACAGCAAGAATTTTCAAATCTTTTTAGCATGTCCTTCACAAGCCCTTAAAGCAAAACTACCACAAATAGAATAATGGGGGCTGCCTGTGCTGAGCTTGACTCCTGAAATTGCTCGTTGCTTGGCTGCCATGCTGAACCTCTTGTTGTGACTCTTGTTGTGACATTCATGCAGTTAAGAAATTCTGATTTTTCTCACACGTTTATTATTATACAGGATTTATTTAGTGCCAACAGTGTGCGCAGCGCTTTACAATATAAGAAAGGCATTACATTTACAATACAATTCAAGATGGTGAGGAAGGGCCTGCCTGTGAGGGCTTACAATCTATGCAATGATCTGCATAATAGTTTTATGTCAGTGAAAGAATTGATGCCAGAGGATCAGCAAAACAGCCAGGCAACTAACATTCTCAGAAAGAGGTCAGTGTAAATAGCCACTGCATTCTATCATGGCATGTTAACTGTAAATCACCTTCACCTCCGGTATGAGAGTATTGAATACAGATTGTAAAGTTAATCTGCCTAAAAGGTTAGGGACATGTGTGAGCTTGGTGCCAACCAAATTTGCCTGTGTTCACCCAAGCCAGCTCACTGCAGGAAGTGAGGAACACACAAGTAGCAGGATTATACACAAAAGGGTGAAGAGTTTGGAGAAGGCAGGAGAAGTGAACAATCTAGGACAACATAGCTGAACTGGAAAGTGAGTTGAATTGGAGAATTTTTTCAAATCAGATATTTTGGCCTAGATTGTTCACTTCTCCTGCCTTCTCCACACTCTTCAGACTTTTGTGAATAACCCTGCAGATGTTTCACAGGATCAACAGGTAATATTTGCATTTATGAAGCAGATATAACAGAGCAAAGAGGAGAAGTTCATTATTAGGGTTTACATAGACGCTGGCACACCACCCGTGATTGTATGTGACGTGATTACATACAGTTAGGAATCAATCACTCTCCCTGGACACATCCATTACATGCAGAGTGCCGGCCTTCAAATGCAGCGGCTGTCAATCGATCATTACATTGAATAGGTGACAGTTGCCGCTTGTAAACGTCAGATTAGGGATTCCTGCTGCAGGAAATCGCAAGTTCCTGACACAGGAATCCCTAATCACACCTAAAATATAGGTGTGAATGGAGCCTGAGGGTGGCCATGCACTAGTAGATTTCCGAAGAACTTTCGGATGAAAGATCTTTCGTTCGACTTTCTATTAGTTGATGGGGTTAAATCGATTTCAACCATAGTGACGAAAAAAGTCACAGGACCAGGATGGAACATTTTTCTTGAACGAACTAAATTCTAACAGTGTATGTGGTTTTCGTTCGGGAAACTCCAAATTTACAAGCAAACAAAATGTAGTTTGACATACGCCAAGTCCCTGATGGCATTATCAGGTGGTAAAGAAAGATCTTTCGTTCAGAACTCTAATAGTGTGCGGCCAGCTTTAGACTCTTTAGAATAGTCATTGCAAACTGAAGGCTGAGCAAACCTTTGCTTCTTCAAAGTGATCTGGACATTGTACAGCTTGGCAACGTTTTATCTGCAGTTGAGGAATAAATGATGTGCAATCATTCCATCAAAGTGAGGAGATTTTAATATAAAAGCTATTTACCAAATAACCACCAGCATGCAGAATATGTATGTGTGTTTTCCCTGACAGGTTGCAGTTTATCCAGCACAAGTATGAAAGCATTTTACAAAAGGGATTCTACTATATGGATACAGTTTTTATTACAGGCTTCTCCCACTAGGTGGCATGAGAGAATATTATAAGAATGATGTTCCACAGTATATTATCAGTTGTTGGTGGTTTAACCTGTTTAAAAATAATGTTCAAGCATTTATTATATTAACAGCTTCACCGGGGCAGATTTTATAGTTTGCTATGTAACAGAATTCATAGCGCTGACTCTGAAATAATTACACCAGGCACTGCTGGCCACCTTTTTACTGCAACAGTTATAAATTGTCATTGGCACTTAAGTGTTATAGGCAGGTGCCTGCTGTACTAGTTATTAGCAAGGACAATTAAAAAAAATTACAACCTGGCTGATTAGAATTTAGTTCAGGTTGTAAAGCTGAGGGAACTTCAGTCCCCAGTTCCTTCTTATACTTCTTTCCTTTATTCGACTTCTGTAATCATTAAAGTTGTTCTCTTAGCTGGGCATGGAACAATTTGATAGTTTGTGATAACAATCATTTTGGGGGCAGGATTTTATCTTCCATAAATCGATTGCACTAAACAGTCATTTCAGTCTACAAATGATCTTTATGTGTTCTATGAGTTTTCTGACACGACATACGTTAAACGGAAGTACATCTACAACCTTTGGTCAGGATGGTCCGACTGCAAGATGATGTCATAATAGGCATAGAATTAAGTTGGCACATTACTGCATTGTGGGGTTATCAGATGCCTTTTGGGCATGAAAAGACTCCAATAGGAGCATCGCATTACATAGGTCTCTGCTTAATACAGTTTTCGTTAACTCTTGGCGCTAATGGCTGCCAGCTGAACGATCCACTTGCTCCACTCAAAGTTTTCAACAGTTTACCACAGTTTTTCCACACAGACTTGAGGGGCTGCTTATTCAAGGCTCTGGGGCTTCCACACGAACATAGAAAACAAAAGGGAACAGAGCGCCACCTATGTGTGTAAAATCGTTTATTAAGATAAATAAAACAAGGGATATACAGGTGAAACTCGAATAATTAGAATATCGTGCAAACAAGGAAACGTTTTCATCACGCTTTAACAACAAACAAGAGGCCACACTGTCTGTTAACCCAACATGGTATCGCCCCGACTATGTACCACTGTTGCCTCCGGTCTCATCACCGTCCACGGTCTGCAGTCAGCCAAGATTGACGCTTTTCAGGGGCAATCCCCCTTCATCAGAATCACTGCTTAATACAGCTGGTCCCTACAAAGGGACCATATACTCTTATTGGTGCATGGGGACTAAAGTTGGGCAACATTGATATTGAAAACATTCTGTAATTTAACAAGAATACAAAAATTAAAAAATAAGGCAAATAGTAGTTGTAATATAATTAACAATTCATTATATTAAAAGAGTTTGCAACTAGAGATAAGCAGAGCAGTTTCTGAGAAATTGATTTTGGGTACTAAATTTCCCCAAAGTGGAAACTCTCAATTTTGGTCACTGCGCTGCTTGGGTGCAAAAGGATGTACGCTTTGCTCTCATTTATGGGGTATATTTTTTGGGGGGATGTAATGTATTTAGGAATTTAGGATAGTATAGTAAAACATTTTTAGCGTTCTTCACTTTTGTGGGTTTTCTTTTACTTTTTTGTGTGTATTTGATCATTGTTTGTGTTCTGTTGCTTTATTTTTTTTTTCATACTTTTTTTTGTGTGGAAAAAAAGTCAAATAATGAGGCTAAGGAGGGTAATTTTTTTGGCACAGGAACAGTTCCAGGGTGGTTAAAGGCAGTTTCTGTAACCTCAGGAGTCATTTAAAGCCCTTAACCCTTTTGCTGCCAAGGAGGTAAGGCTTATGTCACAACCAAATTGTTTGTATCTGGCCAGCACAGTAAGCCTTACCTCCTTGGCATTCCTGACCCTGCTAAAACCTCAGCGACCATGAACTTGTATCAGAATGGTCCCCCTGACTGTGCTGATTAAATAATAGCAATGATCAGTGGCTGACATTAATTCAAAATATGACCTCCCCCACCACTACAACCTCTACCTGCCACTCTGCCCAACACAGATCTTTCTTTGTCCCCTGCACTCCCTGCTGTCTATGCTGTGTTCTCCAATCCCCCAACTTCCCTCCCTCTGTCTGTAGCAGCAGATACAGTTGGCTATGCAGGGGAGAAGGAAACAGTGTCCAGCCGGTAGGATCAGAACCTTCAGGATTGTGACTGGAGGATTGGTAAATATGTGTGTCATATTTACTAATCCATTGTCTGTCTTGAATGAACACTGGGGTGTTCAGTGCTGATCAACCCGATGTTTATTCATAAATAACATTAAGAAAATATGCTAATGATATTGATTTTTTTTCCTCCATTCGCGCAGAACGAATGTACATGCAGTTTCACAGGATGAATGGCTGTGCAGATTGTTTGTAAATACACCCCTACATTTTAACTATCTCTATCTGTAACTCTATAGGCAAAAGTAGGCTCTTGATTTCTGTCTTCTAGAATTGCGTTACAAATGTGTCCAATTTAAGTTGCACGGTTTCAATCAGAGGACTAGTTTTACTTGCAAAAACTGGAAAGCACATGATTTTCCCTTTTTTTGAAAAAATACATGTATTACCTGTAATCCTTTTATGATAAACCTTTATCTGTTTTATCAGGACACAAATACAGCTCATCTAAAAGGGTTACCTAATTACATAAGTCAGTGGCATATCTTTCACAATTGCAGGCAAAATAGCCGCACTGTGCCCATAAATGCCTTCCTGTGTAGCATATGGTAACCTAATTTTGCTTATCATGACATCATCTTGCACCTGTGTCTGACCACTATTTTTACAGAGTCAGATACAAATAGATTAGAAAGTGTTTGATTATTGAAATAGAAAAAAAATATTTATTTAATGTGCAAATTGTTTTTATTTCTCTTTGTCTTAATAGAAATCATGCGTTCCAATGGGTTTTGTTTAGCCAATACAGAAACGATAGTCTTTGACCACAGCATTCCCCATGCAAAGGATCCTGACTTGGATGTAGATTCAACAGATCACTTGTGAGTATCTTGTTCATATTGCAGTAAAATTTATTCCAAGTTTTGCCTACTTGCCAGGATATCTTCTTACCAGACAAGCTCTTAGCAGTGATCTTACCTTGTCATCTTACTTCCCAGGATATGGAAAGAAGCAATTCACCACATAGCATTTAACTATATTAAAATGTCAACATGTGGCCATAAATAAAGCATCTCAGCCCAGTTTAGTCATTGTGTAAGGTACCTGAGGAAGGTAGAGCCCAAAGTGGAGTGAGGCTGAGGATAAGGCTGGGGGGTGTCAGCAACAGACAGGCAATGAGGTAAAAAATCAGAATCCAGGAGAGAAACAGGCTGAGGTCTAACATGAACAGGCAGCAAGGTACAAAAGCAGCAGGCAGAAGGGTAGTCGGAAAACAGGCCAAAGTCAAAGATATCCAGCGGTTAATTCAGCAGCATCACACTCAGGAAACAAACCCAAATAAACAGGCTCAGAGCACAGGAAGTGATCAGTATTTAACCCCTTCATGACTGGAAACGTACACTGTATGTCTCCATCATGAAGTGCCAAAAACAGCAGAACGGTGTGCAAACCACTCCTACTATTTCAGTTTTTGACAGCTCTGTAGAGATCAGGACTTCCCGATGTTTACGGGCTGTTTTGTTACAATACATTCTTCAGCACAGAAATATGTAACAATATATTTCTTTGCTGAAACAATGTTTCAAGGCTTCTGATGAAGGATCAGCTTGTTCACACCACTTATTGCTGCTGGATTTATACGGGATTTATATAGCGCCAGCAGTTTGCATAGTGCTTTACAATAAAAGGAAGACATTACAATACAATTCAAGACAAGATGGTAAGGAGGGCCCTGTATTGCATCCTGCGTTCTGGGGTGGGAGGGGGCATGGTGGTACATTGAAGTCAATGGCACTGCAGCCACGCCCCCTGCCCGCAGTGTGATCGCCCGCACCAGAATGCGTGGCACATCAATGCCTGCATTCTGGTCCAGTGCAATCAAAAAGAATGCTGCATGCACTATTTTTTCTGATTGCACTGGACTGGAACGCAGGCATTAAAGTGCCACGTGTTCTGATGTGGGCGATCGCACTGCGGGCGGGGGAGGGGAATGCACCGCCATGACCCCTCCTGGCCCAGAACACAGGGAGCCAGCCTGGTTGCGATACAGTGCATTCTAGCAGCGAATCATGGTGTGAACAAACCCTTACTGAGATCTGATCCTCACATGCTGTCAGGTTCAGTCTCTAAGGTTATTATTAGCTGTTCTTACGTTTGGAGCAGCCTAATAATAACCAAAAATTTAGAAAAAAAATTATTATGAAGCAGTTATTGTGACTGATTAATATGATGACAAAAAAGTGTAAAGTGTAAAACAAATTAAGAAAAAAATAATATTTTTATACTATAATTATTATTTAAAAAATTAACCCTTAACAATGAAAATTTGCACCTGAGCTGCAGATTTGTTTTCACCCTCAAGGGTTAATTTGTTTATTTAACCCCCTCATGACAGCATGGTTCAAAATATGTTGCTGTCCCTAAGTGTGACAGAGAAAAAAAATTAAATGTTAGATTTAAGTTTTTGGCTGAAAAGTAAAGAAAAATGTCTGAAATCCTAGGCATGTGAGGTGTTTCCAAATAAAGGACAAATAAATGAATTTATTTTAATGCATTTTTTTAGCTGTGCTATTTTTCTAAAAAATAATAATCAAAACTGGGGAAAAGGTGTTTTCTTTATTTGTTGTCCTTTTTTTAATATATGTTATTCATACTAAGTGAGGCATTAGGCACACATAAATATATAGCCCTATCTGTCCTCTAAAAAACAATATATGATATGTGTGGGTGCACTTAGTAAGAAAGTATATTACTGCCGTGGATGAATCACACAGCAAAAATTTAAAAAGTGCGTCAGTCAGTAACGAACGGAAACTGAAAAAAGATCAGTCATGAAGGGGTTAAAGGCTGAGATAAATGTGGAATGACTGCAGCTGGCAAGCAGGTGGAGCTAGAGAGTCCAGAGGAAAAGCTCCTGAATAGAAACCTGAGTCCTCCTGGTGGTTGAAAGGCAATGCATCAGTACTTTTACCCCAGACCCAGGTGACCCAAACCTACAAAACAGGTGCTGGGCTGACAAGCACCTGACACATTTTCTTTTTTAGAAATGATTCTAGACATCTTGAGTACTTTTCATTTATGTTTTAAGGGGAGTGGTTCATACATATTTTCTTTTTTTATTTATATTCAGGACTATACAAATTGGATTTTTGCACTTAAAATTCAAACCATGAAATAATTTTTTAGAAGTTTATTATTAAGGGACACAGGATTCAGTTATAATTAGGAAGGAAGTAGCCCCTGGGCCTTAATACCACCTTGTCCTTATGTAAGACCAGAAAGGTTCAGCACAAAGCCACCAGTTGGCACACACTTTGCACAGTTGGTGGTGACAAAAAAAAATTGCAACCTTGGAAACGATAATGGAAAGAGGAAAATCCCTTATAGGTTCAAAGGGTGTTTTTGAAGAGCCCAGAGAACCAGATTCAAATCCTAAGGAGCCATAAGTAGACACACAGAGGGAGCTACATGAAACATCCTGTAAAGGTCTATTGGGAGGTTAGGCCTCTCTGGAATAAAACTGAAAGAGCTAAGATCTAGCCTTTGATAGTACTTAGTGCCAATTGTTAATCCAAGCCTGATTGTTTCTGGCATGAAAAATGTATTTCCTATCACGAAGTGAGGTATGACTTGGATTTGCAATGGTAGATCGTCTACGAAGTGGACTCTCTGGCTTTAACATCATGGAAATCACTGGGTAAAATTGACCCCTGACCCTCAGGACCTAACAGCCATGCCATTAAAGCCATCAACCATGCATCAGGATGGTAAACCTGTCCTTAGGAGTGAAGATCCAGTCAATTTGAAGAGTTTGAGTCTGGGAGAGTTTGAAGTTTTTCTGGTGGAATGAAAACTCTGGCTTGAGCGGTGTCCAGGAGCAGTCCCACATATTAATAAAAGTTCAGGTTCCGACCTGTGCCAAGTGCTTCTACAACAGGAATTTATCCAGAAACTCCACAATAGAGATGCCCTAGAAGTGCAATAAGGCAAGCACAGGGGATAGAACCTTAGTAAATATGCAAGGTGCAAAAGAAAGACCAAATGGCAGGGCCACAAACAGAAAATGCTGAGGACCCACAGCAAAGCAAAGTAGTATTGGAAAAATAGGGACATGCAAGTATGTCTCCTTGGTGTCTGCAGAAGCCAGGAAGTATTTCTGATGAATGGAGACAAGGTAGATTCCATATGGAATATTCGGGACCGAATGAAGACATTCAGGGCCATGAGATCCAAGATTGGGTCAATGCCATCTTTTGGCTTTGGAGCTGTACAATTGTTGGACTAAAATTCTTGAAACCTTTCAAATACAGGAACTAGGGCAATAACCCTTGCTTCAGCAGACCCACAATAGCTACATGGAGGCCTGCTAATCTTAATGGTGATACAGGAAGATAGGGAGCAAAACTCTAGTTTGTAGCTAGTCAAAACAAACATCTGGAATGCTGTCTGTTCCAGTGTCCACAAAGGCTAACAGATGTCCCCCACTTTGGAAAGTGGGTGTTGCCCCTTATACCAACAAGGTCTTGTCTGCAGGTTTGGGGGCCCATGGCTTGTGGAGAGACTCGTTGCTGACTTTGACTGCCTGACTACCCTCTGCTTGTCACCTGCCAAGAGCCCTTCTTGTACATGGCTACTCTCTGCTAGCTGCCTGCCTTGACCTCTGCTTAGATCTGACTTTTCTCTAATCTCTTACCTTGCTCACTGTCTCCACATTGTAGCTCCTCTTTTCCTTCTGCCCCCTGATTTACAACGTGTAGTAGTGGGAATTTGCTACAAGTTTTCTTCTGTGGAGAAATAAATGAGGGCAAGAAGCTCTTAAACGCACCGACATCTGGACTGCCTTTCTGTGAGCTCTCTATTAAAAGTGGCAACGGTTGTTGTCCTGTGGAATTTAAAAGGGGCATTGCCCCATTGGTGGGCTTGTAAAAGCTGGTGTGTATATCCACTAGAGAGACTCAGTAAGTACTGTGATCTTGCTGATAACAGACCGCATTGTCCTGCAGTGTAAATACTTTTGGTGAATCTGCAGTATGGAGGACTTAATAAAGGCATTGCTACAGTCTAATGCTGCTCAGCAACAAACTCATCAGCAAAACCTAGCAAAGCAGCAAAAGATCCTGACATGGCAGCAAGAAACCAATAGATTGTTTGCTGCCCAGCAGCAACAGGCTGATGCAACTCAGCAAGAAACTACAAGACTGTTGGAGGGTCAGGTGACTGCTTAGGCTCATTCAAAAATGAGGGACGGACAGACTGTAAATCAGGTGGCACAACAGATTATGGTCCAGGGTCCGGAAGGCGTTGTTGTTACCCAAGGTCATCCTTGTGCAGAAAGGCTCCATTCACATATTCGTATGTGCGGAAAAACACTAAACACAAAAACGAATGCATTTCAATGTATCTGGTTCACACCTGCGTGATGTGCGCACGGTACAAAAATGCTCATGATGCAAAAAAGTCCAAGCTCGATATTCTGGGTGTTCCGCGCATTCTGGCTATAGTAGTAGTAGCATTCCGCGTGTATGTTAAAAGTTGCGGCAAACGCTATGTGTGAATAGCGCCTAAGAGTAAGCCACTACTTGCAGAAAATTGTACAGACGATTGTGCAGCACTATCCTTAAAGCATTTTTGATTACATTGTGGGATGCTGATGTCTGAGTATAGCCGGTTTTATTTGTCAGATCCTGTGCACAGGCTTAGCGTACTATGCTTGTACAATTAATATCTGTTCATTAAATTTAAAATACAGAAAGCACTATGTACTGTCTTGAGTTTATTTTCTTGGATAAACATACCTGGGATAAGCTGTGCCCTCTGATTCAAGATTTAACCCCTTAGTGGGCAATATGATTTGCAACCTTTTTTGCACTATAAGGTCCATGTAAGGCGGTGAGTTCTAGCTCACAAAGGTGTTTTGGAAGTGGCACTTCAGGTGTGTGTGGTCAGTATGCCACTGGGCCTGTTGGCATTCCTGGATGCAGGAACTTATTCATCTTATAAAAATGTGCAGCAGGTCATAATGGACCATTTTCCGTGGACCTTGCCATAAACCCTAAAGGTGTAAGTGAAACAGGTAGAAACAAAGTTGGCAGACCAACTGGTGGATCTAAAAGCAGTATCTGGTCGCTGAGGATTTCAGTGTAAGCTCTACACCTGTGCGATGGAAGCTACCTCTTACTCCAGTAACTGGTCTCCAGGGACAAACAGGACCATAAAATGAGTGAAATTGAGATGTAATAGGTTCAGCTATGTTGCTGCAGAATGTCTTCTGTCCTAGGTCCCTATGGAATGTGACATCTCCATGCAAATGTTCCTGATTGCTCAACGAGACTCCAGCAGCCAGGTTACCCTGGTACATACCCAGCTCATGGACCATGAACCATGAACCTTTGACCCAATGCTAGGTTGGAGTTCTGTGTCTACACAGTGATTGTAAAAAGTACATCACTGCCACAGAACCATTAAAACCAGTTAAGGATCTGCCTGCTATGAAGTAGCAGTATCCCCTGTACTGTTGCACAGTGTGATCTTGCGAAGAGAGTTTCCAGGAACTCTGCAGTAAGCAGGAAAAGGCCCCCAACCTTTCCCAAACCTGAAAAGGCCCCTAACCTTTCACAAACCGGAAAATACTATGGAGTTCCGGACTCCTCCTTATTTTGCAATTTAAAACCAGTTAAGGATCTGCCTGCTGTTGCACAGTGTGATCTTGCGAAGAGAGTTTCCAGGAACTCTGCAGTAAGCAGGAAAAGGCCCCCAACCTTTCCCAAACCTGAAAAGGCCCCTAACCTTTCACAAACCGGAAAATACTATGGAGTTCCGGACTCCTCCTTATTTTGCACCAGGAGGAGTAAATAGAATGTATCCATTTGAAATGCACGTTTTGACCTACATAGAGGTAAGTGGTCAAATTCATTTGGTGAGTGCTTATCCCTTAAAGTTTTGCAAATATAAAATAGGTGTTATCCATTTAAGGGTTTTTCACAACATTTGCTTTTCAAAACCTTTTCTCCATTTTCATTATAACATTGGCATGCTGGATCTATTTATTCTTCATTTCATTTTGCTCTGTTTTGAAATGGAACTGTGATTGGCTATTGTTCAACCTATAGTTTATGTGAGACAATAGTATTCTATGTGACAGACTATATGTAATGCTATATTGTCCTACTGGTTTAGTTGCATGTTCTGAATAATAACAGCTTTCAGTATGTGTATGTGTTTTGCATCTGGTCCACCTCGGTCGATGAGTTCACTAGATCATTGCTATCTGAATATTATTCCTCACATCTGGCTGCTGTCTTATTACAATGAAGTGAAGTGATTAACTGTTGTCAGTGCTGAACTGGCTAGTCAGACTACAAAGCAGGGTTATGGACTTTTCACAGCAAGATACGTAGCATTGGTCTATGGCAGTTATCCTGCAGCTTTGAATCAGGTCACCTTTGTGATGCATCAGAATGTTCCGTAAATGTTACATGACTCCTTGATATCTTGCTGATCACTTCTGCCCTGACCACGCTGGGCTCTTGTAAGGGGTGCTGTGCGGGTACTTAGAAGTAGAACTGTTAGGAATTTGTTTACTTGGCTTTGGTACAAACGTAAACCATTTGATAATGTAGCTTTGGTGCCAAAATGTCTGCAGCATGCTGCTCAATTACACATTTTGGCACTTGAACGGATGAACAAAATTATTTCCTAATTCACTTTGTTGTTGTGGCACTACAGCATTTATTATTTAAGCTCACATATCATAGCTGAAATAAAGATGGCTCCTATTCTTTTAAGATCATGTACTTTCTTACAAGCCTTTTATGTTGTTACTGAAGCTATCACTTGATGTGATGTGGCAGGATAAGTAAATGTTTATATTTTGGGAATGTATATCTACTATAATATTGCAGCCTGAGAAAAATCTAGAATGTAATAAATATATATGTTAATTCCAGTATATAGCATAAAACCCTAATGGCAAGAGCCATTGCACTAAAATATTTATTTTTATTATTATTATACAGGATTTATATAGCACCAATAGTTTGTGCAGCGCTTTACAATACAAGGTAGACATGACACTTACAATACAAGACAAGATGGTAAGGAGAGCCCTGCAAGTGAGGGCTTATAATATAATAGGGAGTGACAAGTGGTACATGAACAGGTAGCTGTGTGGGGATGAATTGTTTGAGAATGTTATTGTTCAGTGGTTAGTTTGAGGTGGGATAGCCTTCCCTGAAGAGATGAGTCTTAAGGGATTGCCTAAAGGCAGTCAGAGTGGGAGATAGATGGACAGGTTTGGGTAGAGAGTTCCATAGGATGGGAGAGTCTCTAGAGAAGTCCTGGAGGCAAGCATGGGAGGAGTTGACGAGGGAGCTAGAAAGCAGGAGGTCTTTGGTAGATCGGAGGGGACAGTTAGGGTAATACTTTGAGACAAGGTTGGAGATGTAACCTGGGGCTGAGTTGTGAATGGCTTTGTAAGTGGTTGTTAATATTTTGAATTTTATCCTTTGGGTGAGTGGAAGCCAGTGCAGGGATTGACAGAGGGGGGTTGCAGACACTGAGCGGTTGGTTAGGTGGATGAGTCTAGCAGCTGCATTCATGATAGACTGAAGGGGGCATAGCCTGTGTAGAGGTAGGCCAGTGAGGAGGGAGTTGCAATAGTGAAGATGAGAGATAACAAGTGAATGAATTAGTAATTTAGTGGTTTTATTGGTGAGGAAGGGGCGTATTTTGGAGATGTTGTGGAGGTGAAGGTGGCATGATTTGGATAGGGATTGGATGTGGGGCAGAAAGGTGAGGTCTGAGTCAAGGATGACACCTTGGCATGGGGGGAGGGTTTGAGAGTTGTGTTATCAATGTCAAGGGAAAAATTGAGTACACGGGCAGGAGGAAGTATCATTAGCTCAGTTTTTTTACAGATTGAGTTTTAAGAAGTGTTGTGACATCCAGACCAATATGTCAGTTAGTAGATTAGTGACACGCAAGGACACTGAGGGAGTGAGTTGCGGAGTAGAAAGATATATTTCAGTGTCAGCGGCATAGAGATGGTATTGGAAGCCATGTGAGGTTATTAACTGACCAAGGGAGGAGGTGTAGATAGAGAAGTGAAGGGTTCCAAGGACAGAGCCTTGGGGAACCCCTACAGAAAGAAGAGGGGAGGAGTTAGATTTATAGGTGACACTAAAGGAGTGCTTTGATAGGTAGGAGGAGAACCATGAGAGAGCAGAGTCTTGTAGGCCAAGCGAGTGGAGTTTTTTGAGGAGGAGCAGGTGGTCAACAGTGTCAAAAGCAGTAGAAAGGTCTAATAGCAAGAGTAAGGCGTAGTGGACATTGGTTTTAGCAGCTAGTAAGTCATTGGTGAGTTTCAGGAGGGCAGTTTCAGTGGAGTGTAGGGGGTGAAAGCCAGACTTTAAGGGGTCCAGAAGATAGTTATTAGCGAGGTCGCAGCTCAGACGGTTGTAGATAAGGTGTTTAACCAATAAAGGTGATCTGGAGTCTATTTTACAGCTGAATTGTTTCCCCACTTTGGCACATTAAAGGCAAAGAGCAGTGTGGAATCTGCAATAATCCTTAATAGCCAATACAAATTAATAATTTTTCATTTTACTGAAATTGAAGTAGTTACTGCATCTGCAATGTTAGTATTGCTCAAGCAGTATTTATTTCAATAATGAGATGTGGATCCTAATTCATGCAATTAGCACAATGGTAGAAGACATCATTCAGAATTGTGCCCCAGGAGGCACAAAGGAGCAAAACTCTCCTGGATGAATACATACATATGGAAAAACATTAGTAATCATTTAACTTGTCAGTTCATATTTTAGTTATTTTTGGATTGTGGAGTATGGAATCAGGCCCTTCCTGCTTATGTGCCTTGGATACTCCTACAAGTGAGATATCCTTTCCATAGCCTGGGACTGTTCCTCTTCACCTGGGAGTTTAGGTGTTCCTGCCCACTTTGCATCCTGTTACATTCTCTATAATAGTAGAAAATAAATAAGGAATCCAGCAGGGAGAGTGGGGGCCCACACAGGTGTTTAGACCCAGGAACAGGAATCTTACCAAAGAGCCCCTATGAGTTCATTGAAACTGTCAGGTATCTTGATACTTTAGCATCCTCCAATAACGTAAAGTGATATTAAAGCTTACATTTGTTTAGCTATTTCTAGTTTTTCATTCCTCCTGAATGAACTAGTACCCACAGCACTGGCCCCCCCTTATGGTTCAAGGGTGGCACAGTGGGTTTGCAGGGTCCTATGGAACCACTAACTTGTGCACACCTTTCTATGAAACTACAGACTGGCATAAGGACGCAGCATGAGACCATTAGACATGCTTTCAAAGTGATTGAAAGCGGGTTCAGATATGCACAGTGGCGCTATGAATTATGGGACATGTAGTCCCATTAGGGGGATCTGATAGTTTTAGATGAAATAATAAGTGCACACTTCCCGACTGGGAGTTCAGGGAAGCTGCACACAGGAACCAAAGGTGCAACTAAATATTGTATATAAAAGTAAGAGTCTCTGGGCTTTTCTTGAAGGAAACCTATATGGTGTAGTGCTGAATGTGTCTATAACAATTTAATAATAAAAAAACAAGTCTTTACGAAACCCTTGAACAACAGTAAATGTCTAACATTCTTGACCGTTGACAAATTGCATCCAGAGCTATTCATCATCATGAGTACCATCACAGCCTATACTGTTGTGGAAAAAAGGTATAAAAGTAATTTGTAGTAAGTGAAAAAACAAGTAAGTATATAGCCACCTTTAAACCCAGCTCATCTAAAGAACTGATGAAAACAGAATTCAGAAGCCAAAAAAGTTTCCTGAAGTGCCAGAGAGGAAAATCTTCACAAATTGCCAGTCTACTAGAAGAATCTAATCTTATCTGCACCAGTCAACCTCAGCTTTGTTCAGATTGCTTCTTTGATCCCAAACTCTTTATCTGCAGACATGCTCAGAAATTTATTAGCAGGTTTTGAGCTGTAGATGTCAAAGTGCTGATGAGCACAGATTGCAGAAAACTGATTGCCTTGCTGCTCACAGATTATAAGAAACAGGTCTCTAAAATTTGGATGGCAGCACATTATGCGTTTTCCGAAAGCAGAGAAAGCTGCAGCTTTTTAAAATATAAGAGAAAGCTTTCTGCAGGGTGCAGCTCAGCAGCTTATAGGGACATTTCAGATTAACCTTTGTATTCAAAATGTAAAAACAAATGGCAAAACTACCAGTTCTAAGCTGGAAACAGATTGCAAAAGGCCTCCTACAGCTACACGGTCATACATACCAATTTATCGTTATTTGTGAGTCATCATTTTTGTTGATATTAAATAGGCATAGGTACAATAATAAAGGAGCATAAAGAGAATAACAGAAAATCTGACCTTGCAATTGTATTTTATGAATAACAAGTTACAAAAGAAGAACAATACAATGAAATAGAATATAGAGAACGGGGGAAACTTGGATCTATTTATTACCAACCTTAAATGTAAAAACAAAACTTAAAAGTTGCCTAAATAGAGAATCACAAGGGAGTTTGATAAACAATTTATAGTTGTAATGAAATCACATGAGAATACCTAAAAAGTACAAACTAAATAAGGGAGATGAGTATTATTAAGTACCTGTAACTTTCACAGCTGAGTCACCTAACTACCATCATGTATGTTGCTTTTTATCCCATGTTTCTGTGTGATGTAGAAACTGAGATACAGACTTTGACAGTTCTCTTCATTCCCGACCACAATCTGCAAAGAAGATGGTCTCTTGATTGACAGTTTTTTTATCTCACTGTCCCAGTACATTCCAAACACAAGCAAAGTCAAAGGAATACAAAGGGAGGGTGCACACTCTCACAGTTATCACCACAGACACTAAGACTGGAAGGGGAGCCTTGTTTTGTGTTGGGAAAGTGCAGAGAAAGTAAAAGATAAAAGCTGTCAATCAATAGTCCATCTCCTTTGCAGAGCGTGGTTGGGAATAAAGAGGAGTGAGCTGTCAAAGTCTGTGGGGGTGATTTACTAACCTAAACACACGCACGCACCAGGTGTGTGTGATTTTCACACAGCAAAACGTATTTATCAACCAAAAAGTCTCTAAAAGCATATTTCCACTAATGCCATATATGGAAAAATCATGCACATGATGCATATATAATGCTGCTTCACAGTTTAGACAAAAATGGTTAGCTAATGCATTTACATTCCTGCATTCATCAACGCAAGCAACATAACGTAGAGCTAATTTACACAACATCACCTTGCAATTCATTGCAGGGCTTTGCACAACACACCTGCTGGGTGTGTACACACTACAAAGGTGTTTCGATTCCTCCCATAGATCATGCTGGGAGGGAACACACTACAGAGGTGTATACACGTTCATGGTGTGTTTATAAGGTTAGTAAATCAACCCCTGTATCTCAGTTTCTACTGCACACAGAAGCATGGGATGAAAAGCAACATATACTGTGGGAGTTAGGTGACGGAGCTGTGAAAAATAATACAAGATGAGACTTCTTCTTTGGCTATCACTATAATCAAAACATAAATGTGTAGCGCTAATTGTAACCAGGAAGACATCATTTAAAGGAATATGACTGTTCAGCTACCCACTAGCTACATTACAAATGTCCCGGACTCTCTTGCTTGGTAATAAATATCCCAGGCATATTTCTCTCAGGGTGCAGTTCTTGTCCCTTGGATGGTCAGAATGATGGGTGCTGTAACCTTTAAGAGATTTTACTGCGCATGTGCATGGAGAAATAGGAAGGAGGGTGGAGGGAGCAAATTATACCTTCAGGTTCTCCTCAAAGCTCAGTCCTTGGTCTTCTGCATGTCTTTCTAACTTTCTGGGTCCCTTCTGATGGGGCTATACTGACTGGTCTCTTATACTTTAATTTAATTATTCCAGAAGGCTATGTCTAAACTGGCATTTTGAATTTAACCACTTGATGACAATCATCTTATTAGCAGCATATACACTGAGTGGCCAGATGACCACCTGACGTTTGTAGGCATATTAGCTATAATTTTTCGCTGAAGTTGCTAGAGGGCCAGACCATTATAAATAGGGAAGCAGGTTGTTTACCACGGCAGTAGAGGTGATTTTTTCTGAAGATATGGGTAAACAACGCAATTTTGAACGTGGGATGATTGTTGGCGCTCGGAGCCATGGAGGGAGTATCAGCAAAACAGCAGAATTCGTTAAATGTTCAAGAGCAGCCGCTGTTAAAGTGTTTAAAGACTGGACTGTCAGCCGAAAATCTGGGTCTGAACGTGCGAATTGTGGCCGTCAGCGACTAGTCAATGTTAGGGCAGAATGGAGAGTGGCAAGTCTGGTACAAGACAACAGAAGGGCAACAGTGCAGTGTCAGATTCCTCGCATCACCTTTCAACATCTTGTGGAGTCACGTGGCGGCCCAACGAAGTCATCTTGTGGAGTCATCTGGTGGCCCAACTAAGTACTGATGGGGTGGTCATAATAATCTTGCCACTCAGTGTAGATTTCAGTGCACATGCTGAACGCTTACCAATTGTTTTAAGTCATACTAAACCCCCACTATTTCAAATATTTCCCCTCACTTCTTGTCTTAGTGCCCACACAGGAAATTAAAGGTTCTAACTCTGCAAAAATAAAAAAAAGTTTTAGCTAGAGTTCCGCCTTAATTAGGTCAGTTGCCACTCCAGCTTCAATGATGGCAGCCAGTAGCAGATTGGGCACAGGTACTAATATTGTGCCCTTTTATATACTATAATGTGCCCTTATAGCCCCAGCCTTATCTGGAAAGAATAGATTCAGGCATCGGTGTGGTTAAGAACAGTGATGTGACATTTATAAAAAGCTAGATTTTATTTTTAAAAAATAGATCAAGGCAAGAAATTGATTTATATGTAGATTTCACATAAAAATAATATAAGTTAAAGTAATGCAAGTAGTTCATACTTATTTGCTTTGGATTTTGTTCTCATGACAACCTCTGTGATGACACAAGTCTGATATTTTTACCACTGCCCACATAGAGTCACTAAAATTATGTTCAATTCTCTGTTTCAAAGAAAAAAAATGAAAAAAAGGATTTTCAATTATCACAATCAATTGTCTGCGCTCTGGGTTCAGGGCTACAAGATGTTCTGCAAGTTATAGAAATAAATATTTGACAATAACATGTCAAAACAGTTCAATGTGGCAACAGTGACTAGAGGACTGTAGATGGAGTCAATTGGATTTTTTTTGTAGATGATAGACTTTACAATTCTGCATGATCCACAATTTGGTATTACTTAAAATGTGAATATTTCCCTTCCTGCAGTAGCTTCCTAACCCTGCTGCCATGGCCTTTCTTAGGTCTTTCTTGTTGCCAATGGTCCAACACTTCCTGATAGTGTCAAAACTTGCCGTTCCATCCCACCCTCCATACCTTCATACTGGCTATATCTCAAACCTTGTCTCAAAGTATCACCCTAACTGTCCCCTCCGCTCTTCAAAAGACCTTCTGCTTTCTAGCTCCCTCGTCAACTCCTCCCATGCTCGCCTCCAGGACTTCTCTAGAGTCTCTCCCATCCTCTAGAACTCTTTACCCCAACCTGTCCTTCTATCCCCCACTCTGACTGCCTTTAGGAGATCCCTTAAGACTCACCTCTTCAGGGAAGCCTATCCCACCTCAACCTAACCACTCAACCATCACATTCTCAAACAATTCATCCCCACACAGCTACCTCTTCATGTATCACTTCCCCACCCTTTTATATTGTAAGCCCTCAGGGGCAGGGCCCTCCTTACCATCTTGTCTTGAGATGTATTGTGATTGTAATGTCTTCCTTATATTGTAAAGCGCTGCGCAAACTGTTGGTGCTTTATAAATCCTGTATACTACTACTACTAATAATAAAACCGGTCCATTACTACCGTATGAAGGGTTGTCTCACTGGCTAATAGCAAAGTGCAGAAAGACTGGAATTGGAAGTGTTGGAGCTTAGGCTGCTTGAAAAGCACATAATTCAACCAAGGCAGCAGAATTTTGATGGTGGACTGAGCTCCATGGAAACATTGACAATAAAATGATGATGCTTTAATCTTTTTCCGCTGCAAGACCCATGTGTGTAAGCATAACAAGTTTGGATTTGGATGTTTTTTTTTTGGATGAGCAGTGGATATCCCTGGCATTATACATTATTTATTTATATTATTATACTGTGTATATACAGCATTTATGTGTATATA